>NC_045451.1:40896210-41016276 GCF_002776525.5 Piliocolobus tephrosceles
AGAAGTGATCAGAGTACAAACTCAGAGTCATCTTGAAGAAGAAACACCGGGAGTTTCCAGACATTTCTGCCTCTGCAAATGGCATTGTCATTCATCCAGCTAAGCAAGCAAAGAATCGAGGGCTATTCCTGACATCTCCTTTGCCCTCAGCTTTATTATAAAATCAAATGCAACATCTTATTAATTCTTACCGTGGGACCGTCTCTCAAACCCTTCAGCTCCTCTCCATTTATAACCTCCACTCTGGTTCAAACTCCTCGGGAAGTTGCTATAGCTTCCTGTGTGGTCTCTCCCCCATTTATTCCCTTCTTTCTGCCTGTTCCTTACAATGGAGCCAGAGAGTGCTTTCTAAAGGCACGTATGTAATCTGATTACTCCATTGTTTCAAATATTCTTGGGGCTACCATTGACCATAGTTTATAAACAAATTTAGCCTGTGGGCTCTGTTAGTTTCCTGTTTCATTAACTTTTCCCCCCACCCTGTATGTTTTATTTATACCAACCTCTCATTGCTTTGTAGAAATTATTCTTGTCTCACTTTAGGACCGTCGCAAGTGTTAGTCCATCTTCTTGAAGTGCTTTTTCCTCTCCCTTGTGAAACTCACTTTTATGTATAATGTCTACCAAGACTTAGTAGAAAACATTCAAGTAAGCCTTCCCTCATTCTCCAAACTCCTTCATGTTCTGTCACATACTCATTATACTTTGTAACTTACAGTAATTCTTTAATTTATTGTTAAATGTCTTCCTTGCTTGTCTTGGTTATTGCACCAGAACCTCTAACTTGCAAGTAGTAACTTCTCATCAAAGACTTTTATGTGAACAAATAAGTAGTTACAAAAAAACTTTATGTACAGAAGGAGTCACTTAAGTGGTGCGATTTGGTGGATGCCAAGTATTTTCCTCTCTTCAGATATCTCACCTACTGATATCTGAAAGTTTATCAATCTTCGCTGCTTTTGATTAACCACTAACCTGTACGGACTCCTCATTTAAACAGTAATTCCTTCTAGTAACACTAATACACGATGCCCTTAACCCTTTAGTGTAATGAGATCATTAGATCACTTTCAATTCCAAGAGTTAGACGTGTCATATAACATATATAACATTGGAGGGAATTTTCCAGGTTAGGATCTTGGAAAGTTGAAGTGGTCAGGTAAAACTAAAACGGCACTACCTAGTTCTTTCCCAAAGGGTATACATAGTAAATGCGTAAAGTAGTGTTTATTGCAGTAGCTTAATTCATATCCAAAAGTAGTCATCACGATTTAGTTGAGTTGAGTGGCAGTGGTGTCTCTCAAGCCTTAAACAATGAGCTGCTCATTCAGAGTGAGTTACTGTCATTACTACAAGTGTCCATATAGAGCCTAAAACTGTTTCATTTAGCTTACTTTTGGGGTTGACCAGATAGTTGCCTTCTATGACCCCATGAATTTGGTCTATAACTTGAAAGAGAATTCTATCCTGCTAGCTAAAGTTGTTCTAAGTGACCAGTGAGATGTTCCACAGCATGTAAATTATAAAACAAATATTAGGCAGATAGCTTATAATGACTTTTTAGTTTTTATTTATTCATTTTTTTTATAATAAGCAGATATTGGGACAAGAAACTTCTGAAAATATTTATAGTTCTCTGAAAGAAGGTGTCTTCCCTTCCTTCTGGGAGTTCAGGAGTGTTTTGACAAGGAAGAAAGATGAGTGAAGAAGAGTGTATTGTATTAATAACTAACATTAATTGAATATAGAATATGTACTAGGTGCTATAAAAAGCTCTTTATATTGGATTATTGTGTTTAATATTCAACCTTATGAGCTTCATGCTATTAATGCCTGTATTTTATAGATGAAGAAGTTGTGTCACAGAAAGGTTAACTAATTTACTCAAGGTCAATTTGCCAAGTGAGCATTAACCCCAGAGTGATCCTCTCCATAGGTGCAGACCAAAGTTCCAAGGGGCTTGGTATGCAGCCAGTCTCAGATGATTCTATTGTGGCTGGCTGCCAGAATCAAGCTTGCTGTGAAAATACTGATTGAAGAAAAAATAATAGTCCACACAGCTATGGATATGGGTCCTTTGCATGAACTGAGAAGAAAGCGAAGTAGCATAAAGCTGTGGGGTCAAACTTTTGCTGCAGCTCCTCTGAATACAGTCATCTGCACCAGAGCATGGATGAGGTGGTCAAGGTTCTAACGCTGAAGATGGGGAAAATAAAAACCTCTCTTTTATTCTTTAGGAAACCTATTTTTCAGATTATGACAACATTTGAAAACAATGTCTAAAAGGATAAAAGATAGGTTATATTTTCTATAATGCAAGGAAGCATATTTAAGAATCAAAATATAACCCACGAGCTAACTGCATGCTTCTATGGCATGGTCTTAGGGATCTTGAAATGCCATGGTGAGTCCCTCACTCAAAACTTGCTTTCTAAGCTGTATTCCTTTCACTTTACATTCCAATCCCTGTTAAAATGAAAATTCTGCTTTAAATTTTTTTTCATTTAAAACAAGCAATTTTCAGATTTTATTTGTATAAACCCAGCACACCTGAAAAATATGCCACTCTCCATTCGCAACTGTCATTCAATATGGCAGTGGTTGTCCAGCTTCCCACAACTTCTGGGTGCAGAGGATATCAGATTTTAGGGGGAGGCTGTCGGGAGAGAATAGAAAACCACACTGCCAAAAAGGGAACTGCACACGGATTTATGTAAGGGAAAGGAGAGCAGTGGACACCTAGGGCAAGGAGGAAAGAAAAGGGAAACTTTGCCAACAGCTCTTCTGACTTCACAATGTACCAAAGATCAGCCTGCCAAATACAGTGATGCAACTGTGGTTTACAGGTTGACGTAGTACAATCTGATAACATCTAATAGCCTTCACGTCCATTTGAAATATTACTTACAAGTACTAGGCATTGTCCTTATTAGAAAGAAAAGTTCGTATGTGAAAAAGATCTTGGGCTATGGAGGAAAATTCAGATTTAAATTTCTGCATCATCCTTGATCGGCTGACTTGGGGTCTATTAACTAAACTCTCTGAGAATGTTTCTACCATAACATATGACATATGGGTAACGATATTTATGTGGTAGAATTTTTGTGAAGATCAAATGAGATAGGCTCCAGAGGGTGCTCAATGTAGTAGCTGCTCAGAGATATTTAGTATGAGTTTACACCCTCAGTTTTCTTCCTGGCCCCATGATCTGCTTCTCCTCTCCTTCTCATGTCTCTCTCATGCTGCTTCCTGGTTTTCTGAGGCATCCCATCAAGACCTGCACATTTGAGATGATGCGTTATATGTTGGCTGAGCTTTGTCCCTGTACTAGCTTATTTCAAGAAAGGACCTGGGTAAATACATTCGAACCAACATATTGACAATTAAAAACTTAGTTAATGTTACTCTCTGACAAATAGTTGCATCTTAATAAAAGGTAGCAAATTAAGAGTTGGAGTTTCAGTAGCAAACAAGAAAAAAGAAAATGAGGCATCCATGACTAATTAGGCTATAGGACTCCCAAATTCTAGTCTCCAGGTTCCAAGACTAAGAGGGCTGATTTTAGTCCTGGCTGAAGGACATTTAGGAAGAGACTGTGGATACAAAAGAGCTGAGGGTTGTGTGCAGAATGCCGGGTACTCAGGCATTTCGAAGTCAGGCGACGGGCAAGAGGCTTGAGATTAGCAGATAGCATGGTGGGAGGAAAACCAGAGTATTGATCCGCAGAGTCGCTCCACATCCATATTTCTACCTGCTCAACTAGAAACCACTCTAAGGCTTGCAGAAGTTAACATGCTGAAAGCAGTTTATATGTTCTTACTCCTTCATCCTCATCATAATCAAAAGCACCTCTGCTTCATCTTTTTACTATAAGCCATGTGCTCAGTCCTTCCTTAATATTTCAGCTAAGAATTGAGATATATTCAATTATTTAAGTTATGTTGGAATCAGAGATATTGTTATCCTACATTGGAATCTATTTTGTGTTTCCCCATGACCTCCTCACCCTTTTTTATAGTCTAATGGTTAAAACCTGAGATTTGGAGTCAAATTATCTGTGGAGCTTGGGCAAGTTCATCTTCCAGTTTTCACCTATGGTGGAAATACGAGATACTTCACATTGTTCTATTAAACACTTAAGAAGGAAAAGCATTTCAACAGTGTCTGACACATCAGCAGTATTGCCCAGGGGTCTGCAGTCAGCATCTGAGGTTGGGGACACCTCCACCTGGAACCCCAGGAGGCCAGAGACACCATAGCATAGATTTACTGATGGTGCATATATTGTTCTTCTAATGTCATCAGGGGGAAAAAAATAGTCTTCTAGAAGGAAGAGTAACATTACAAAGGAAGAAAAGCAGGCCTGGCGCGGTGTCTAATGCCTGTAATCCCAGAACTTTGGGAGGCCGAGGTGGGCAGATCACAAGGTTAGGAGATCGAGATCACCCTGGCTAACATGGTGAAATGCCATCTCTACTAATAATACAAAAAAAAAAAAAAGAAAGAAAACACGTTAGCTGGGTGTGGTGGCGGGCACCTGTAGTCCCAGCTACTCAGGAGGCTGAGGCAGGAGAATGGCATGAACCTGGAAGGTGGAGCTTGCAGTGAGCAGAGATCGTGCCACTGCACTCCAGCCTGGGTGACACAACAAGACTCTGTCTCAAAAAAAAAAAAAAAAGAAAAAGAAAAAAGAAAAGAAAACAGTCCATAGGTTGTAATTGCACTTTCTATAAAGAACATCCTACCCAAAAAGCCATACTCTATTTAATTAGACATGTTAAAGCTATTCAAAATGTTAACAAAAGGCATCAGAACCAAGTCATATACATTGCTGGGACATTAATTAGCCTTAGGAGAAGATAACTTCAGAAAAAGTGGAAGTTGCCCTGATCACTCAAGGCAACTATTGTGTGAAGAAGGGGAAAAGCTGACTTTTTGTATCAATTGGTAAAAAGTGAGCGAACTTTGGCTCAATGGGAGGAAAAAAAACTTTCTCTACCTTATGAAATAAAATTGGAAAATTTCATTGCTAGAAGCAAATTCTGAAATCATATTAGCTTATCTTCTCAATTGACTTGTGAGATGACTGAGGTCAGGTTGGGTTTAGTGACTTTCACAGAGTCACACAGGAGGCATACAGAATCGGAAAACATGGCTTGACTCCCTGCTCCATTGCTCTCTAGCTGTAAAACCTTATTTCCTTTGTTCTACTTTCCGGAGTCCTGAGAGAAGCTGAGGGCTTCGAGCAATGAGATTTGAGTCTACCTCCCTTCATCAAAAGTGCAGCTAGAACAGCTTGGAGAAGCAACCGGAGCAGGAATTGGGAGGGTAATACTTTTACATCAAAACAACACTAGCTTTATTAGCTGTAATAAAAGCAAAGTATGTAAGTAGAAATGATATTAATCTGTCATGCATATCACTTCTCAAGTGGTTCCTCAACAATAGTGTTAATCAAGCTTTGCCCTGCTTTTATTAGAAACCTGGTGAAGAATAGCTTTGACATGTATCAGACGTAGGACACTAAGAAAATTGCCATATGTATAAATAAACTTATGCCTTGAAAATGTTTGTGCCATGCTCTGGGAAAGGGAGGTCAGGGAATCAATGAGAGGGTAGAGGTAGAAGGGAGAGGTCTGCAGAATGTGGAGGTGAGAAGGAGAGAAGAAAAGGGCTAGGCATGGAGGGAGGTAACATCAGGGCTAAACCTAACAGGCCTGGGGAGCCTCCAGAGATTTAGGCGGTTAAGTTTCTCTCCTTTTTTTTGTGGTGTTCTCATTTTCATTTGGGTGGCTTTGGGCAAATCTTTCTGAATCTCAGATGATGCTAATACTGTCATCCAACTGAGGAATAAATAAGATGACAGGCTTGAAAGTGTTTTGCTAACTATAAAGTGATACACTAATGTTATTTAGAGCAAGGAAGAAAAACTAGAGATCATCTAATAACTTACAATGCTATTACAGAAAAAAAAAAAAAAAAAAAGTTTGTCCACAGGATACACAAAGATGTATGAATAAAAAGTGGTTCATCAATTATCCCAACCTAGAAAGACTCAGCCAAGGATGGACAAAATACTAAATTCCTCTCTTAGGTATATATGGAATAGGTCAGGGAGATAGTTTATTTTACTGCTCTCCTTCCTATAAATGTGGGGTTCAGAATTGAACAGTTGTTCCATCAACCATGACCCTAAAAAGCTGGTCATGCTAGGAATCTAGGAGAAGAGATTCAAATGTATTTTCCCTTGATATAAAAATGGGAAGGAAAAGCCACAGTGGTGACATGTCATTTTGCATACTTCAGAGTTCCAGGAGAGTCCAATGATCCCTAGCTTTTGATTCTGTGCGGGCTGTCTGTGGTACTGGCTGTATCAGCTGCTCTTAACCATGAACCAGAGCATCTTGGAGAGGAGCTGCTAAGTGCCTACTGAGTCTGCAGCATGGAAAACATGTCTGCAACATTAATAGAGAACTCTGGTTTCTGGGGCTGAGAGATTTCAATCACTAATATTGTCAGTGAGTGAGGGTGGCTAGGGCCATGGTGTATGCTTGTCTGGAATAAAGAACATCAGTTTTGAAAAAAAAAAAATCATAAAACAAAAACAAAAACAAAAACAACCTTGCTAAGTAGGTGCCAGGTCCGGTTGTGAGCCATTGCAGGTGTGTGAGCAGACTGGAGCTGGGCCGACTTCCTCCCATGCAGCAGGGAGCCCTCCTGCAGGGCCAGGCAGCTCACCACAGCACCACTGCTCAGAAACAGGAGGTTAATTAGCCCAGCACTTAATGAGAGCGTCTGGAGGAACTGTTGAGAAAATACTAAAAAATAAATGAGATGGAGTAACGATGGAAGGAAGGCATAGACGTGCTCTGAAATGGCTGGTAGGCAAAATAATATGGCTGAGACAAATTGAGAATGACTGAGCAGCTGAAGCCTGGCCCCAGTGCTGCTGAAGGGGCACCCTCTTAATGAACAAGCAGTGCAGAGATGGAGGAACTTATGAAGCTTGGCAGCTATGGTGGTGGTGAAGTGTGTGTGTGTGTTGGGGGTAGGGTAGAATGGGAGACAGGGTTTCTTTTCATTTTAAGGACGCTGGAATCACAAGACTTCTAAGTCAAAGAAATTATTATCTTCTATCCCTAGGATCATTTCTATTGACTTCTTATTAAGCTTGGCACTTATCAAAAGTAAATATTTGTGGGATAAATGAGTGGATTAAAAAAATGAGTTTTGTTAATTCGATGCCATGATTTCATTGCAGTTGTTTTCCAACCATGCTCTGAAAAGTCTGAGAGTTCCATGGAGATATGTCAGGAAACTCCACGAAAATTGTTGGCAAACTGTTTAGATGAGTATATGGCTCTTCAGAGAAGTACTTCAAAGTCCAAACATTCAGCAGGGTCTGATTTAGAACTAGGGGTCTAAATGAGCCAAATTTCAGCCTGGCTATCCTAGCCCAAGGTCACAGGGAGAGTTGGTAGCTGAGTTAAGGATTAAGTCAAGAACTTCTGACTTCAATTCCAGTGATCTTTCCAATTCACCATGCTTAAGGCTGCACAAATTTCAGAAGGTTGGGCCAAATAATACATCAAATGTTCATGCAAAATTGTCAGTGCCTTGGAAATGCAGCAAAACTTGAGAGGGAAAAATAAAACTTTAGCCAATTTTTCAGGGTAATGATTGTCCAAAAACGAGGACTTAGACAATAAACAAAGTCAGAACAGAAAACCCAGTTAAAATGCATACACATAGCATTATCAAAGAGATCACAACGCTGTGAAATCTTACTCTCGATCTGAGCTACTGTTCTTTGAGGTAAGTAACATTATCCCAATACTGAAGTCTGAAAACTAGTATCCTCTCCAATTTATATGATGGACCCTGTAACTATACCTAATATAGTTAAAAGGTGGGACCTTTGGGATATAATTCCATCATAAGGGCTCCACTGTCATAAATGGGATTAGTGTACTTATAGAAGAGTCTCAAGTGAGTGCTCTTGCCTTCTTTAATCATGGAAGGAAGCAGTAATAAGGCATTATATTTCAAAAAGAGAGCAAGCTTGCCCAGAAACCGAATCTGTAAAAGAATTGATCTTGAACTTTCCAGCCTCCAGAACTGAAAACAACACTATTCTGTTGTATAAATTATTCAGTCTGAGGTATTTTGTTATAGCAGCAGGAACAGACTAAGACACCCAATTTACAGATAAAAAAGCTGAGGCTCTGAGAGATGAAGTAACTCAACCAAGGTCACAGTGCTAGGAAATGGCCGACCCTGAATTCAAACTTAAGCCCATCAAATATCAGTATCTTCAATCCCACTGAGTGGAATAAATGAGCACAATTTCATTGTGAGATAATTAATAAAGTTCAAAAACAAATGGGCAAAATAATCAGAAAACACTGACAGATACTGTGGTGACCATGAGAGCCAAAGCCATAGATCTCCACACTCTGCCTGGGCGCTGAGAACCGAAACCACATTTTATCATCTGCAACAGCATGACTGTGCCATTTTTCTGTCTCTGTTAGCTTGTCGTGCTTATTGCTCTGTCTCCATTAGCATGGCCTTATTCTTTCTAAAGTCTCTTGCCTGGGCAAATATTTTGATTGTTCATTACAGGAACTTCCTGAAAGACTCAATTCTTCAATGGAAAACGTCAACACTTTGTGCTCTCCAATTATTTTAATTCCTAATTCAAAATATTCACCATGCTCTTTCCACAAATCCTGGACTGTTTTATTACAATCCTTATCCAAATGCAATCAAACTCCAACTTTGAAAGATTTGCCTAAAATCAATACTTTTTAACCTTATCTTCTCTCCACAAGACACTGACAAAGCTTTGCAAAGTGGTGTTCTCCCTTACAATAATAAACAATTAATTTGGTTTTTTTTCTTATTAAGAGGTTGTGTTGGTAGTATTTGGGGAGCCAGCTTTTGACAAAAAATTGGCATTGGAAAGCATCCAAATGCCAAGATTCCCCTCATCCTCACATCTCAAACAGAGAAGGAAATGAGGAATCCAGACCTAGAACACCAACAAACAGAGCTTTCAAAAGACTCTACTGCTCTGCGGATAATATTTAAGTTCAGAACAAGGGCCAAGTGGTCTGTCCTCTTTACCCTTTCCCCCGAATACAATAGCTCCTTCTGCAGTCAGAGTTGAAGTCCATACTGTTGGGGAGGAAGAGTAATATCAGGTCAACTGGAGAAGTCAGAGGCAAGAGGCAAAATGAGTAAGTCAGAGGACCACTTCATGTCAAAGCTGGGAAGACAAGAGAGTTTAACAGTGCTACTGGGGTTGGCATACTGTTCTCTTAGGCTTATAATGTCTTAGTGGTGAAGTGAGGGAAACAGATGCAGAAGTCATTTTCTAACCAAAAGGTCAGAATCACAATGTGACACCTTTCCACCCAATTCTTTAACACTTTTAAGTTCTTTTTCAAATTTATTTATGAAACCCAAATTCCGTATTAAAGGCATAGCTGTTGGTCTATCATTAGAGACAGAGGTGAGAAATGAAAAATAGGCTAGGAAAGAAAACACATACAATTGAGTTCTGTGTGATGTGGGAGGCGTTCTACCAGGCAGCCATCAAAGCACCATAGCCTCCCTGTCATATAGTGCTCAGGCTGAGGAAATCACATAACCTACCTGATAATTGTGCAACTCAACTCTGAATGGGATTACAGGTGGTGTTCCCAAAATCCTTTCCATATTAAATTTGAATTATTTTAATCAACCCAGCATGATGTCTACCACATAGCAGTATTTTAACGTAGCAGTCAGATGGTCTGATAATTCAAATTAGGTGCTCTGAAGGTGGCTGAGTATAGTGAGAGATGAATGGTTTATGACTCTGATTCATTGAATAAATATTTAAAAGGAATCACCACAAGCGAAGAACCACTATAGTCACTACCAAGTGTGTCAAAATGTTGGGATGGAAAATCAGGAAGAGGGGAAAGACATGTATACAAGCCTAGTGCTTGCAGAAGAAACCAGGTGAGGGAGTAGGAGACAAACTTTTTTATGTTCAAACTTTCCTTGAATTTGGCACATTTTGGGGTACTACAGAAACAAAATAAAGAGCTTTCTTCTTGCTCTTAATTTTTTTATGTGCTCTCAAACCATGGTATTTTCTGTTCTTTAGTATCAGTTACTTCTCCTCTGTCTGTTTTCCAGCTTCTAAAAGTTTACAGGCATTTCATTTCTGTCTTTTACTTTTTCTTTCTCTCTCTCTTTTTTTTTTTTTTTTTTTTTTTTTTTGAGGTGGGGTTTCACCCCTTCGCCCAGGCTGGAGTGAAGTGGCACGATCTTGGCTCACTGCAATCTCCGTCCCCCAGGTTCAAGCTATTCTCCTGCCTCCGCCTCCAGAGTAGCTAGGATTTCAGACACCCTCCACCATGCCCAGCTAATTTTTGTATTTTTAGTAGAGATGGGGATTCACCATGTTGGTCAGGTGGTCGACATTTCTTTTGAACTGATGATTCTACTCATAATATTTTTGTTGTTAGTTACATTTTTTATTGCTTCTTTAAAACATTGTACTTTAGAGAGGTGTTTAGGAGAGGAGAAGAGCAAAGGAGATGAGTATTAATATTAATCCATCTTCTTCACCTAGAAGACTTTCATTGTCTGGTGACTGAAGGAATAGCAGTAGTGTGCTAACTAGATTTCATACTCCAGTTTTGCAATCCTTAAGTCTATTTACCACACCTTTCTAAATTGCAAGTCTGATTACACTATGCTTCTTTGAAGAAGCCTCCAAAAATTTCAAGTAGTTACTAAATAAAGTCAAATTTTCTTGCCATGACTAAATCAAAGGTCACTATGATGTGCACCTGCCCATAACTTTAATCTTATTTCTATAGACTCTTGTCTCAAATCTCATGACCTAATCCTCTTGAATGTCTTTCATATCCTCACACATACCATGCCAGGATCAGCTTCACACTTTAATCCCTCTATCCCTTCTTCCTGGAATGTTAGCACCATCTCCATTCTTTTCTGGCCATCTGGCTAATCAACTCGTCTTTTGAGACTATGACAACATCCTTCCCTCCCTGAAGGCTTCACTAAATCCTCCAAATAGATGTGGCCATTCCTTTTGTCATGACCACTCTGTATCTGGTGCCTACAACTATTGCAGCATATTTTGGTATGCTTTAGTTAAAAAAGAAAGGAGCCACAAACCCTGCGGTCTCCCTCTACTTGATTCTATGCCCCTTAAAGGCTGACACTGTCTCATTTATCTTTTGGCCCTATTGCTCACCAGAAGCTCTGGTATGTAATGGGAACACATTAAACATTTGGAACTTTGTCTTCCTCTGCCATCTAATATTGGTATGCTTTAAATACTAGCTCATCTGCAAAAGATTTTCCCCTCTCCTTACTCCCTAATATATGCTCCTTCTTCCTTCTGACCATGGCATAATAATCAATCCCTGGCATATGAATCCTCACCTCTTTTCTGGGTTCAGAGGAGCAGCTCAAAATTCACTATGATTTCTGGGATTTATCCCAGATTCAGCCCTGATTCCTGATTCATCTCGATGTCTTGCTTTTCTTTTTCCCACCTGCTGCTTTCCATGTCTGGTTACTGATATAAAGTGCTTTGATTAATGGGCAGGATAGGGACTAGAACAAGTAAGATCTCAGCTGAGTTATCTTTCTCCCCATTAACAGTTGTGTAACTTGGGTAAGGTACTTAACCTTTCTCATCTGCAAAACAAAGATAATACCTTCCTGAATTGTTGCTTAAAGAGCAAATTAGGAAATAGTTCAAAATTTATTAAAATTCCTTGCATAACCCAAATGTTCAACAAGTATTTGCCTTTTCTTGTTTGTCAGTCAAGTGCTGAGTTGTGCTGAGTCAAGAACTGTGCTAAAAGTAATATAAAGGCAAGCTTGTTTTGTCATGATGTCTGGTTCACTATTAAGAGCATTTCTTGCAGAAAGATCCGGTTACCAGGACTTACATAAAATCTTTTTTAAAAATCACTATTTGCAGAAACATAATATTCTAAATCAATTTATTCCAACTTTTATCTATTATTTATGAACAATTGTGGAAGTTTCAAGTTTGAACTATAGTATGTTTTACTCAATAAATGTGTGTTAATCTATTATCATCTCTACATCTTGATACTTATACTCTGACATCTACAAGAGTGAATATAGCACAGTTCCCACACTCAAGAAGCTCTTTTCTCAAAATATATTTTTCAATTTTCATATAGTAAACTTTACTCTTTTTTGTGTATAGTTTTGAGTTTTTACAAATGACTAGTCATGTAACCACAATCACAATCAATATACAGAAGAATTTCATCCTCCTGCTTAATATTCCCTTATGCTGCTCCTTTGTTGAAAAACCTTATCTCCACCCCCAAACCTCGGCTGCCAACAATATGTAAAAAACTATTCCTATAGTTTTGCATTTTCCAGAATTTTATACTTATAGAATATACAATATGCGGGCTTTTGACTGTTTTTCTTTTACTTAGCGTAATGCTTTGGAGATTCTTCTGTATTACTGCATGTATAAACAGCTCTATGAACTCTATTGATAAGTAGTATTTCATTGAATGGTCATGCCAGATTGTCTTTATCTATTCATCTGTTGAAAAACATTGGAGTTGTTTCCAGTTTTAAGCAATTACAAATAAAACTGCTATGAACATTCATTTACAAGTTTCTGTGTGAACATGTCTTTAATACTCTTGGGTAATGAGTGAAATTGCTGGATCATATAAAAAGTATAAGTTTGATTATACAGGAAACTGCCAAACTATTTTCCAGAGTAGTTTTGTCATTTTATATTTCCACTAGCAACGTATGAGAATTCCAGTTGCTCTGCATATTTATTTGGTACTGTCAGATTTAAAGTGTTGTCCATTCTAGTAGGTATGTAGTATTTCATTATGGTTCTAATTTGCATTTACTAATGATTAATGATTGTGAACATCTTTTCATGTGCATATTTGTCATTTATATGTCTTCTTTGGTGAAGTGTATATTCAAACCTTTTAGCCATTTTAATTAATAGTTTTTTACTTTTGAGTTTTGATAATTCTTTAGCTATCTTAGATGTAACTTTTTGTTGTTACGCAATTTGCAAATATTTTATCCCTGTCTTTGACTTTGATCTTTTTATTCTGTGAACTGTTTTTTACAGAGCAAGCATTTTTAATTTTATGAATTTTAATTAATCAAGGTTTTAGTTGATGGCTCGTGTTTTTGGTGTTGCCTCAAGGAGCTTTTAATATGGTATCAGGCTTAAAGCCTTTGACTGAACATCCACAAGATATGTTAAGTGGGATATGAGTAATGTAAAGTGCTATAAGAGTTCAGGGGAGGGAGATACAACTTGGAAGTACATAGTTTTACAGTGTTGCTTAACAGTTTTCCAATAAGCTGCTGCTGACTCCTGAATTTTCTAAGTATTGAGATATATTGTTAATGTTTCAAAATTTGACTTGAGCACAGAACTTAAGAAATGTATCTATCTGTGGCCAGTGAGCCCAAAACTGAGCCATTAGTGATATAAAGAGTCAGGATTGTTACTAAGCTCTCAAGCTCTGCCCAGAAACTCTTCCCTTTGCCCTAGTGCTAGCCATATATCATTTTATGCCGTGAGCATTTCTTTAACATCTTGGTGGACCCTTCGGGTTTTATACATTTTCTTCTATGATTTATGAGGAACAAATTATCTGTTTATTTTACTCATTGCTGTGATCTTCTGTGCCACACTGAGATCTTTCGTTCTGCTTATCTTAAATTTCCTTGTGAGAGACTGATGGTTTGTATGATTAAAATAAAATAAATCTTGTATTAGTATATGCCTTTGTCATAGCACCATGAGTGCCTTGTAATTTCAGTCTTTACATGATCAGGATTCAGCACCTGGTAAGTACTAAATAAATCTTTGATGAGAGAGAATAATTGATCGAACTCCTAATACAAATTAGAAAATATTTGAGCAGAACTTTTAATCTTATGTCTGTATATATCTATTCATATTGATGTATGTATAAATACTAAAACAAGGAGTGTTTCAGATATTTCTGAGGTTGAAGGAAATATTTTGCCCCCGATGTTGGAGGGGAAAAAATCTAAAGTTTCTGCAGATGTAAAAACAGGGCCATTTAAAAAATTGTTCTTAGCTGTAAAACAACAGCATTCGGTTTACTAGAAGTGTTACTTTGCTTGGTAGCCATTCTTACAAGGCCAACAAAAAATGTAAATTTGGTAAAGGAAAAGAAGTCCCTGATTTCATCGCCTCAGTGCACATTTTTAATCAGGTGGGTCATGCCAGTGAGGTGAGACTTTTACTGAGATATCTGCAGTGTAGCCCAGTCTGTGCCTCGAGATAGTTATTGTTTGTATTCACACTGGGTGGACACAGTACCCCAGCAAGTTCCTATATCCTCAGCTTCCCAGCACTGCTCATAACTAGCATATGCTCTGGCTGAATGACCTGGCTTCATTCACAGCTAAATCAGTACTAAAGCAGTTTGAATGATAGATAGCAGCTTATCAATAATTGAAAAGAAAGGCTCAGAGATATCCCATTATCTGAATAATTAATGCTCCACTTGGGTTTTGTAATTCCTTAATAAAACTCACTGATTGATTTGCTTAATTAATTCCTCCTTTGACAGGCTTATTGCTTTCTTTGGAGACAGGGATGGGTAAAAAGAAAAAAAAAAAAGATAATTCAAGCCAAGAGGAAAGATTTTAAATCATCATAAACGTTAACCCCCTCGGAGTATTATGGAAACAAACCTTCTCCGGCAATCTCTGTTTTGCTATAAAAGACCCCTATACCCCTGTCAATGGACACCACATGGGTGTATTTGGAACTACAACTGATGAAACATTATGCTAAACTGTAAGGGCTCCAACCACATCTGTAGTAATAAACTCAGCTGAACCTTAAACACCTTTGAATAAATTGATCTGAATGAATGTTTAAAGCTGACTTGCATTTAACGTAACGAGCTCTGAGTAAGGCAGCAGCAGCTACCTTGACGCTGAGAGAGCTGCTGGCTCTGCCAGCTCGGAGTATCCCTCTGGCTTCCGTGCACCTGCTCCGACTGAAGAACAGTGCCGGTCTCTAGAATTTGGTCCAATCCCAACTCTGCTGCCATCTTTCTTATGTTGACTGGGATCAACCAGAGATGAATCAAACTACCACAGAAAATTAAACCAACAAATGGAAAGAAATAGGGCATATGGAGTGAGGACTGGAAGGCAGAGAGTGAAGTACCAAAGAAAGAGAAAAGGAAAACTGAGTCTATAAAGGGAATTCAGACAGAAGGAAAATAAGGACATTTACCTGAATTTGGGAACTTATGTATAATATACTGCTTGTAAAAATAATAAAATCATTATTTAAAAAGCTTATAAAAATGTTTGAAAAATAGAAAATACATTATTCAACTGAAAGAAGGAAACAAGTCTTAACTGAAAGAAGGAAACAAGTCTTACAAACAGACATTCCAATGACTTGTCAATAATTTTTGTCAAGTGAAAGAATCAGGATATACAATGGAAGTTTCAGTCCTGAATTTTATTTTAGTCATCTCTGACATCATAACATTGATTCCTGTGGTTTTCTCAAGAACCTAATGAAAGACACTTGGTGAGGAAGAATGGGGGCCTCCTTCTCCTTGGTGATGAAAGGGGGCCTATTTCTAACCAGAGGTTTCCATGTAGGAACCTGGGCAATGGCAGTGTCTGTGGAGTAGTGAGAACAGGTTTCTTTTCCCCAATGTTTTGTGAATAGAGGTGGAAACAGTATGAAATGAAATATGTTTTCTAATAAAGCAGCATCCAGTCCTGCAGTGTGGGCACCTCAGCTGTATGGCTAGAGGAGGTTGAAATGGTCAGAGGTGATCCTTAGGTCCCTTAAAAATCACATTTCACAGTTTTGACTTGTCACAGTGAAAGTTATAAGTTCTCATTCCAAGAATGAACAAATGATTGAGAATATCTGAGCATGCATTCCGAGTACATTTCCAGCAGCTATGACACATACCATCTCAGTTAATCTTCATAGCAGTCCTGTAAGATAAACATCTTTAGTTGCATTTATAGATCAGAAATCTATAGATCAGAGACCAAAAAGGATCAATCGCAGAGAAGTAAATGCCAAAGTTGACACTAGGCCTACATCACCATTTTGACCCAATTTGTTTAAGTCTCATTTGCTTGCCCCAATTCTTTACTCTTTTACCCAACTTCTTTCTGTTCTTCCAGGCTGTTGTCTTCCACAAAGACTGTACTGACTACACCAGTTTATATCAACCGTTCTTCTCTGAAATGCTTTCATTCTTGTCATTAAATATCTTCAATTAATTATTAGATTTTTCTCTTTCTTCATATGTTTCATTTTTATCTTTTTATCTAGTATATAAATACCTTTGCTATTATGATTTCTCTGCAGGGAACAGAATGTTTGGTACATTGTTGGTTACATAGATATCTCAAAATATTGTATGCAGTTAATCAATTGATAAGCAATTTTAGGTATTTCTTTTGCAAAAGATAAAATTAAGATGTATTACACCTGCCACAGTACAGTTGAGGAGGTTTTTACTGGAGATTCACTACATATTTGATTCTATGCTAAGTATTGCAAGACTTCCAATAGCTTTGGGAAGAATAAGTTTCCACATTCCCATGTATACTTTTATATACTATTTTACAACTATTTTATGTATTTCATCATTGTATATACATACTTATTGTGTGTTCCTATTCCTCTTTCTTCGGTATATCTGAAAGAACACTGAATTCCCATAGAAGATCACTCTATTCTCAGCTAGTCGGTTTAAGATTGACCATACTCCTAGCTCTAAGGGTTAGTCCAATAATCCAATTAGCATGTCCCATCACCTGGGCATGCAAATGTGCTTAAAGATGGGTTTGCCACTTCTGCTAGAATCTCTTCTTCTTGCCTATTTAAAAAAAAAAAAATGATGATTTTATGTCTTACAAAGCCCTGGGCAGAGCTACACCAAGATGAGGAACAAGAAACAACTCCTTAGCTGCACTACTGACATTAGCCACTATGTGGTCTTCCTGTGTCTTATTTCTGCCTATACATGTTCAGTTTCCTTTCTAAAATCAAAAGCTAATCAAGTCTCTCCCATGCTTAAAGACACTTGATAGCTCCCATTGTCTAAAGGATAACAACCTACTTTTTCAGCATGAGTTATCGTTTCACATAACTCTAACTAATTCCCACAATACCCAGCCAGCACTCTTCTCAACTAAGAGTGCTACTACCATTTTGGACAACATAATTCTTACTTTTGTGGGACTGTCCCACACATTGCAGGATATTGAACATCCCTAAATTTCTAGCATTTAATGGCTTTGATGTGCCCCATCACTGTGAAAACCAAAAGCACTGTAGACATTTCTAAATACCTCCTTGTGTTTGATGAGAAACCTTGCGACCTCACTCTTCTTTCTCCAAATATGCTGGAGCATGCATAGATTTGTCATCCAACAGCACATAGAACAGTGCTGAACGCACACTAGTCACTAAACCATTTACCTGATTGAGATAAGTTAAATAATCAAGAATTGACTTAAAGATATATCTTGACTACTTGTTACATACTGAATTGGACTGGACAAAACCCAATATAAAATAAATGTTATTACAATTTATTCCTAACTTCAAGTTACTTAAGTTCTTAAAGGAAAAACTATCACCCCTATGCAAAGTTAATTGATTGTACAAGGGAATAATAACTCGACAGCAATTTAAAATAACCCATAACTTAGTTTAGGATTAAATGTCTATTGGGTTAAAAAGACGAGTTTTTGAAGGGCTGTTTGAACGCTCAAGGTGACTACAAAAAGATTTTAAGCCTAGTGTCCTCAGAAATGTTTCTATCAAATAGGAATATGAGTCAGTCTTCCAAGATTTAAAACTAGTTATATATTTCTTGTAATGATATTATACCATGCATGCTTTTCCAAAACTTCCCAGTTCCATCAATATTGAAAACACAGGAAATTTCTTCCTTGGTGACGTTTTCCAGCTGTCATAGAAGATTCTTTCCCACTTTTTTATTTGTGCAAAAATATACACAACATAAAATTTGCCATGTAAACCATTTTTAGTGTACAATTTGGTGATTTTAAATATTCATAATGCCGAGTAACCATCACCACCATCTATTGCCGAATTTTTTTATCTTGTAAAACTGAAACTCTGTACCCATTAAACAGTAACTCCCAATTCTCTCATACCTCAGCCTACATTTTGCATTTTCATTCATACTATAGATACTTGAGTACTTCTACATTTTAGCTATTATAAATAAATGCTACTGTAATCATTTGTATTCAAATATCTCTTTGCATATTCTTTAAATTACTTTGGGTATAAACCCCGAAGAGCAATTTCTGGATCATATGGTAATTCTACTTTTAACTTTTTGAAGAATTGCTATACTGCTTTCTACAGTGGTTCTACCATTTTACTTTCAACTAACAATGCCCAGGGGTTTCAAATACTCTACAACTTTGCCTGAACTTATTATTATTTTGTTTTTACCTTTTTTTCACCCAGTAGTAGCTATCCTGATGGGTGTGTGGTGGTATCTTGTTGCAGTTTCTTATTTGCATTTCTCTAATGTTGAGCATCTTTCCTTGGGGATGCTGAGACATTTCCTTGGGGAAATGTCTACTCAAGTCTTTTACCCGTTTTTGAATCTGGCCATTTATTTCTTTGTTGTTGTATTTTAGGAGTTCTCTACCTATTCTCAATTTTAATCCTTCATCAGATATATAATGTGCAAATATTTGCTCTCATTCTATAAGTTGCCTGTTTACTATATTGATAGTGTTTTTATGCACATTTAAAAATTCATAAGTCCAATTTATTTTCTCCTTTATTACATATTTATTTGGTCTCATATTCAAAAAAAATTCACTATGTCATATTCAAAAAATAATTGAATCTAATTTTATGAAGCTTTTTTTCCTGTGTTTTCTTTCTAGGGGTTATATAATTATACATTTAGGTCTTTGATTCATTTCAATTTAGTTTTTGTATATAGTGTGAGGGAAGAGTTTGACTTCAATCGTTTGTATGTGAATATCCAGTTTTTCCCAGTTCCATTTGCTAAAAAGACTGCCTTTTCTCCATAGAATGGTCTTGGCATTCTTGTCATAAATCATTTGACCATATATGTGAGCATTTATTTCTAGGCTTTTTATTTTACTCTCTTGGTCTATATTTCTGTCTTTATGTCAATACCACACTGTTTTAGTTACTTTAGGTTTGTAGTAAGTCTTAAAATTAGAAAATTTTAGTCCTCTAGTTTTGTTCTTCTGCTTCAAGATTGTTTGGGCTATTTGAGATCCCTTGAGATTCCATATTGATTTTTGGATAAGTTTTATATTTCTGCAAAAAAAAAAAAAAAAAATCATGGCGGTTTTGATAAGGACCGCATTAAATCTGTAAATAACTTTGGGTGCTATTGGCTTCTTAATAATATTAGGTCTTCCAGTTCATGAACATGGGATGTATTTTCATTTATTTATGTCTTTTTAAATTTCTTTTATCAATATATGGTGGTCCTTCACCTCCACTGTTAATTTCTAAGCTTTTTTCTTTTTGATGCTACTGTAAATGGAATTGTTATTATAATTTCATTGTCTCAGATTGCTCATTGTTAGTGTATAAAATGCAATTGATCTTTGAATGTTGATTTTGTATTCTGATACTTTGCTGAATTTATTAGTTCTAACAGGTGTGTGTGTGTGTGCGCGCGTGTGTGTGAGATATTTCTTGCCTAATTGCCCTGGCTAGAACTTCTAGTGCTATATTGCATAGCAGTGGTAAAAGTGGTTATTCTTGTCTTATTCTTGATTTTACAAGAAAAGCTTTCAATCTTTACCTATTTTGTGTGAGGTTTGCTCGGGGCTTTTCATGTATGGCTTTTGTTATGTTGAAATAGTTTTCCTTTACTCCTTTGTTGTTAAGTGTTTTAATGAAAAAAATGATGTTACATATTTTCAAATGGCTTTTCTGCATTATTAGAGATGATCATATGATTCCTTTCTTTCATTCTGTTAATGTGATATATTACATTAATTGATTTTTCTATATTGACTCATCCCTGCATTCCAAGAATAAATTCTGCTAGGTCATAATGTATAATACCTTTAATGCTTAATTAAGTTTGCTAGTATGTGGTTGAGAATTTTAAGAATCAATATTCATAAGGCATGTTGACCTTCTCTTATAGTCTCTTTGGTATCATGGTTAATATTGGCCTCATCAAATAAATCAAAAATTGTTTCCTCCTCATCATATTTTTGAAAAAGTTGAGAAGGATTGGTGTTAGTTCTTTAAATGTTTGGAAAATTAACTGGTAAACCTAACAGGTCCATGGCTTTTCTGTGTCAGGAGATTTGTAATTACTGATTCATTCTTTTTACTCATTATAGATATATTCATAGTTTTTATTTATTTCTGATTTAGAATTTGTTAGGAATTTGTTCATTGCATCCAAGTTATCCAATCTGCTGGCCTGTAATTGTTCACATTACTGTCTTATAACCCCTTTTTATTTCTCTAGAACTGGTAGTAATGTTCCCATTGCCTCCTGGGTTCAAGCAATTCTCCTGCCTCGGCCTCCCAAGTAGCTGGGACTACAGGTGTGTGCCACTGTGTCCAGCTAATTTTTTGTATTTTTAGTAAACGAGGTTTCACAGTGTTAGCCAGGATGGACTCGACCTCCTGACCTCGTGATCCGCTCACCTCGGCCTCCCAAAGTGTTGGGATTACAGGCATGAGCCACCGCACCCGGCCTTCTCCTTTGTTTTTACTAGAGAAAGTTTATCATTTGCTCTTCTGGCCTGCTCTGAATTTTAGCAGTGGCTCTACGAAACAGTGCTGCCTGAAAGAAGGCAAGAGAAACTCTGTTAGAGTCACTGTGCCAGGCCTTTTTTTTCTTAATCGTATGTAGCTAAAAGTTGATCCATTACGTTGATCTTTTCAAAAAAATCAACTTTTGAGTTTATGATTTTCTCTATCAAGTTTTCTATGTTATAGTTTGTTTATCCTGCTCTATTTTTTTTTTTTATTTCCTTTTTTTGCTTGCTTGGGTTTAGTTTGTCCTTCTTTTCCTAGTTCCTAATGTTCCAAAGTTAAGTTTTTGGTTTGAGACCTCTGTAAAGCACTCTTGATTAGGTATCTAACCACTAACTGTGATGCTCTTACCTAGCACTGGGGAACTATCCATGACAAGGAACGAGGAGTTTACTCGCAGCCTAAAGATATATTTCTGCCTTTCTTCTGAAAAAAAAAAAAAAAAAAAAAATGTTAATTGAAATCCAATCTTCATTTATCCCTCAAATATTTATTAAGCTTCTATTATATGTCAAAATTGTATATTGGCTAATGCTAGTGGGAGGACTGTTTCTCCAGCCTTCTGGACCTTCATCCTCCCTGCTTTGTTTTTTTAACGTATGTGTTAGCCCTAATTCCTATATTAAGTTTGTTTATCCCTCTAATTGTTAGATTGGCTCTGATTCCATGGCCATGGCCAAACCCAGACTAATTCATAGACAATGGCCTATATGGAAATTTCAAATGCATTTTTATTTGCTCAAGTGAAAGCAGCATGGACATTGTCTTAGTCCATTTGCATTGCTACAAAGGAATGCCTGAGGTTGGATACTTTATAAAGAAAAGAGTTTTATTTGGCGCACGGTTCTGCAGACTCTAGAAGAGGCATGCTGCCAACATCTGCTTTTGGTGAAGGCTTCAGGAAGCTTCCTCTCGTAGAAGAAGGGAAAGGACAGCAGGCAAGAGAGGACAGCCATCACATGGCAAGAGAGGAGGAAAGAGAGTGGAGAAGGTATCAGACTCTTTCAACAATCAAGTCTCATGGAAACCAAGAGTGAGATTCCACTCATTATCATGAGGACTGTCATTAAGGAGGGATCCATTCTCAGGCTCCAAACACCTGCCACCAGGCCCCAACTCCAACACTGATGGTCAAACACAACATGAAATTTGGAGGGGAAAAACATCCAAACTATATCAGAGATTCAATCCGTCCTGATAGGCAGGCATGTATCAAACACTCAATTTCCTGTGATGAAATCGTTCTTTGGAAATTGTAGGAAAAGCTAATATGCAAGCATCCTTCAAAGAAGGCTTTCATTGGAGTGGCTGAGGCCTAAGAAAAAACAAAGAAAATCCGGCCAGGCTGGTTGTGAAATACCTATTTTATAGAAAACTTACAATGATGCAACTCTCATTTTTTTCAGCACTTCTGAAAGAACTAAATTGCATAGGGCAGAACTTTTTCCAGAATTAAAAATTAACTTAGATGTCAAAATAAAACCCTAGAATTTAATTTATCATAAAAACTATATTCTCCAATAGAATCTAATGGACCAAAACAGATAAAGCAATTAAATGGGGAAAGCTATGAATTAATCTTATTTAAACAGGCAGTCAATATGGAATTCATATTTTTAAAGATACAATAATCAGAAAAAAAGCCTTCCTAGCTCAGTTAGTGGTGCCATAATTTAAAATAATAAAGCATTATAAGTACCTAATTTATTCATTTTCTGCAGGTGCTATTTGTTAGTTTTGACATTCCTTTCAGTTTTGATTGCTGGTGACTTTTCTGTCTTTGAGAACATTTCACATTTTTTATGTTACTTGCTAAATTTTGGTGGTAATTGTGTGTATGCTAAGTAAAGTGGAAGAATATTGAAGCACTGAAATAACTTCAGGCTTAAACTCAATGCTTCGAGAGGATTCTATCAAGTAGTCTTACTCAGTTCTCCTCGGTGCTTCAGTTTCTCCTCTTAAGTGGTGAAAATCGCAAGCAACAATATGTTGGTAAAAGAGTTTGTAAAGGACTGTATAGCATCCCAATTATTCCTCTTATTGTTATTGATTAATGGGGTACCTATGCTTTGCAGTTTGATCTTGGATTTTGTTTACTATTGCTTCTGTGGCCAGATGACCTGTGAGTCACAAGGCAGGCTGTCCAGGCTCTCTTCCTAATTCCATCACTTCCTAGTTCTGACATCTTTTACATATTCATTCTTTCTGTGTCTTGGTTTCTTCACCTATAAAGTAGGAACAATAATAGTACTTGTCTCACAGAGATTTTTGTGCTAATTAAATAAGATTTTACAGGGAAAATGCTTAGAATATTAGATGGTACATAATTAACATCAATAGATGTTAGCTATTATATTATTATTATTTTTAAATATTTCTTTGACTTAATCTTACATATGTCTTAAAAATGTAAAGGATTATTTGTACCTTTAAAAAATTTTTATTCATATTTACGATAAATTGAAAAATGGACTAACAAAAATAAACGAGACAAGTTCAAAGAATTATTTAGCCATAGATCTTAACCTTCAAGAACTTCCCCATTGGAAAATATAATATATCCTGATATCGTTTGGCTGTGTCTCCAACCAAATATTAATCTTGAATTATGACTCTTATAATTCCTAAATGTCATGGGAGGAACCCAGTGGAAGGTGACTGAATTCTGAGGGCAGGTCTTTTATGCGCTGCTCTCGTGATAGTGAATGAGTCTCACGAGATCTGATGGTTTTAAAAACGGGAGTTTCCCTGCACAAGCTCTCTTTTTGCCTGCCACTATCCATGTAAGACATGGCTTGATCTTTCTTGCCTTTCACCTTCTGCCATGATCTTGAGGCCTCCCCAGCCACATGAAACTGTAAGTCCAATAAACCTCTTTGCATTGTAAATTGCCCACTCTCAGGTATGCCTTATCAGCAGTGTGAAAATGAGCTAATACAAACTAATACATATCCTGTTTTTCTTTTTTTGAGACAGAGTCTCACTCTGTCACCCAGAGTGAAGAGCAATGTCTCAATCATGGCTCACTGCAGCATTGACCTCCTCGGCTCAAGTGATATCCCCGTATCAGCCTCCTGTGTAGCTGGAACCATAGGCACATGGCACTATGCCGGGTTAAATTTTATTTTAGTTCTTGCAGAAACAAGGTTTCACTTTATTGCTCAGGCTGGTCTTTAACTCCTGAGCTCAAGTTGTCCTCCCGTCTCAGCTTCCCAAAGGGCTGGGATTATAGGTGTGAGCCACTAAATGTGGCCATAAATCCTAGTTTATGAAATATCAAGGTAGATAGTATGGAAAAAAAATTAACAGGGGGACAAAATGCTTTACCCACCACATACACAAAATTGCAAACCTGATGTACTTTTCCCCATCTACTCCACCCCACCAGGAAAGTCATGGCGATGAGGTCACACTAGGCATCCTTACTTCTTCTCTTTCCTCTTTCTGTTGTCTTCCATAGTCTCTCTCTTCAAAATATTTTCTTGCTGCCAGCAGATTTGTTCTCCAAAAGTGTACCCTAAAAATGGTGCCTCCCCTGCTCAAACACAGAGTTTGATCTTTTGGACTTCAAAGCCGTATACAGGCTTTCTGCACAAGTTGTCTGCACCAGTCACTTCACTACATCTGAGTCACTGATAACTCTATTTAGTATCAATTCCTCCTATCAGCCTGATGCTCTTAATCACCTCCAGTCACATCAAATCTGCCACAGCCCCCATATCCTGCGGATCTTTCCCTTTTTTGGGTGTTACACCCTCCTCTGCATTAATCCAATCCTATCCATCTTGATGATGCTGGAGTACCTAACAATTTAGCAAAGCCATTTCTGGGCCTTGACTGTCTCAGAGCTTTCTTTTGTGAACCCCACAGCAATGAAAAAGGGCAACCCGCTTGTTCACATTGTTTTATCTCCCCCACTATGTTTTAAGAGCCTTTGTGATAGAGTTTATGTTTCATATACCTAATGAAACAAATTGCAGACTTATGTTTTACTGTTATTGTTGTTTAATTTGTGATGACTGATTTATTTAATTGAAATTCTTCCCTTTCCTTCTTCATTATACCCCCTCCTCAGATAATGTGACTATGGCTGATGGTAATGTGCTCTCCTGTCACAATAAAAGTTTTCATTTATTGCAAGGAGATCTTAAAAGCTTTTACTATCAACATGTATTGGCTTAATATTTACTCCTTGGAGTCACATTGAGTTAATGAAATTTCGAAGTTAACACCATGGGTAAATAGCTGTGTGACTAAAGTCAAATTTGTTGTTATGCAATAAATTTGACTTTCTAATCAGTTTGCTTCTGCTATAAGATTTAAAATGGTGCTTAACAATGGTGAATAAAATAAATATATTGATTATGATAAGAGAACATTGACTCAATTTCTTTTCCAGAAAATGGATAGAAGGCTAGAAAATTCTACGAAGTATAAAGAACTTTTAGACAGTCATTGAAGAGATGTTTCTAGGGTAACTAGGCCAAAAGCATAATCACTTTAGCTTCTAGTTACAAGAGAAAATACTGGAACTGATTAGAATGGTTAATGTTACCTGAGAATGAATGATAAGTATTTACCTGAGAAACACAGAAACAGGTAGCATAAAGTTGTTGGTCAGATTGTCAGACAATGTAATCTGAATAGACTTGTCTGAGTTGAAGATCCACCTCTTCATTAGTTAGATAATTACGGAAAAGAAGACTTATTGGAATGAAAATAATTCCCTTAAAATATAAACTCAGACTCAATACAGCTTGGTTGTCAACAGTGAGATAAGATTAAAATGAGGAAATATAGTTAAACCTATGAAACCTTGATTGAATTAAGTAGAAACATATATTTTATGAGAAAGCAACAGTACAGAGTCTCATTTCATTTGCAATATAATCAGATTCCTAATTATAATGCAATTCTTTTCGGTTTGCATGTGTCTGAGGTAGCCACTTCATTAAATTGAACATCTGGAGTGTGGTTAGGAGTGAAGGAGTATTGTAGCCACACCGTAGAAAAGTGAGGCAATGGTATGATAGAGATTGCCAGGTGAGCACATTTAATGGAGGCAGATGCGCAGACTAAAGGACTAAGTTTTTCATGCATGGGAACTTAGAAGACACAAATAGAAATAAACATGACCTATAAAATCATTCTGGGGTAGGCACAGTTGGAACAAAAATAGCAACAAAAATAAAACAAAAAATAAGCAAGTAAGAACATCCAACTTAGTCCTATAGAATCCATAAGACATTTTTAAAAATAGATATTTGTTTTATTATAGTAAAACATACTTAAACCATTTAAAGTGTACAAATTCAGTGGCATTTAGGCCATTCACAATGTGTGCAATCATCACTACTATACATTTCCAGAAATGTTTTATTATCCCAAACAGAAACTCTATAGCCCCTATGCAATAGTTCTCTACTCCTCATTTCCCCAACCCCAAGTAACCTTTCATTTTACTGTCTGTCTGTATGAGTTTGTCTATTCTGGGTACCTCAGATCAGTGGAACCATACAATATTTGCCCTTTTATGTCTATTTTATTTCACTTACCATGTTTTGAAAGTTCATTTATTTTGTTTCATGAGTTAGAATTTCATTCATTTTCTCAGGCTGAATAATATTCCATTATATGTTTATACCACACTGTGCTTATCCATTCATCTATAGACACTTGAGTTTCTTCCATCTTTTGGTTATTATGAGTAATGTGACCATGAGCATGGGTGTACAAATATCTCTTAGAGTCTCTGCTTTCAATTCTTTTGGGCATACACCAAGAAGTGCAATTTATCGATCATACAGTAATTCTATGTTTAACCTTTAAAGGAATCACCAGTTTTCCACAGTGACTGCACCATTTTACATTTCTACCAACAGTATACAAAATTTCTGACTTCTCCACTGTTTAGCCAACAATTACTTCCCACTTTCCTGAAAATAACACCTAATAAGTGTGAAGTAGTAAAATAACATAATTTTTAAACATTAATATGGAAATCTCAAAGATACATTTTTAATATTTTTTTCCATGAAAAAAGCCAAGGTCCAAAGCAAGATGTGTCTTGTAAAAATGTAAGCAGAATGCTCACATGTTATCCAGGGCCTTCTATAATTTGGCATATCGTGTTTCCAAATTCGCCACAGGTAAGAATTTCTCATTAAGGAGTAGGAAACAAAATATCCCTCATACATTTATACCATTACTCTGCTTCACATGTTCTGTGCTTTCGCTGGGTGGTTAAACCTTCTTTATGCTCTACCACATAGAAGGCAATGACACATTTCCATCACTGTGTTGATTCCCGCAAAGAATATCCTCCTAAGGAGAGTCATCAGATTGACACAGTGGAGACATGGAGGAAGAATGAGAGGACACAGGGGTTACGTATGATTTCAAAAGTCCACAGGTGACTTGACTTGAGCAGTCCCCATAGTCCTCAAGCACGGCTGTTGCAGTGACTACACTGGTGCACTCATCTACCAGCAGAGTCACTGCAGTAGCCATACTTGAGGAGCCATCATTTTCTGGAATGAATTAGGTAATCAGTTAATGTCTCTGCTATTTATTAATAAATGTATACCTTGTGTCTTTTTTTCTGGAGAGAATTCCCAAGGTGTATTATCTGTACATTGGTAGAACTCACAGTCTGTGATGGCAAGGAAAGTTGAACAACATAAAATGACAATATATGATTACTCATTGGAATAATACAGTATGAACTAAGTGCTGCACAAATTAAAGTGAAAGGAAGGTGAATAAAGATGTGAATCATGCTTCAATATGCAGATGAATATTGAGAGGACCTTGATGAATGGGAAGGATTCATTTAAGTGGAAGATAAAAAGGTGTGCATTCTGGCAGTGATGTAAAGCCTGAAAAGACATAGAAATGGCAAGGTGTGAAGGAGTGTTTGCAGGACTGTTAGAAGATAAATTTAAGGCCAGGCACGATGGCTCATGCCTGCAATCCCAGCACATTGGGAGGCTGAGGCAGGTGGATCACTTGAGGTTAGTAGTTTCAGACCAGCCTGGCCAACATGGCAAAACCTTGGCTCTACTAAAAATACAAAAATTAGCCAGGCGTGATGGCACATGCCTGGAGTCCAGCTACTCAGGAGGTTGAGGCACGTGAACCTGGGAGGTGGATGTTGCAATGAGTAGAGATCACGCCAGTGCACTCCATCCTGAGCCACAGAGTGAGACTGTGTCAAAAACAAGAAAAAGAAAACAGGCAAATTTAATAGACTTAGAATAGATACACCAGGAAGCTGAGCAAAGCATATATGAGAAGTCAGTTTATGAAGGTCCTTGCTTATTTAAAACGATACAGTAGCAAACAGGATGTATGAGCTGGTGAGCTTTGGGGTGTGATACATCTCCAGTTTGCCTAAAATAGTGTTATTCAAAACTGCAGACCCTTTCTGCTTTATTCCTTGTTGACTGAGTGAATAAAACCAATTGCCATTTACCTGGAAGTGAAGATTATCTGATAAAAGAAATGAAAGTGGTATTTATAGCAATACACTTTGTTTTTCACTCTTTTTTTTTTTCTTTTGGTAATAGAGGGGTAATGGAGATGAGAGTTGTCCATTCTGAGAAGTTGACAGTGAAAGGTCTGAACATAATGCTTTGTTGCACTTTCTTATAATCACTTAAGAATGTTTTAACTGTGCACTGCCATTAAATGCTAAATGAAATCCTACTCTAGGATCCAAAAGCTAATTGAAGATATATGAAAAAAAAAAAAGTTTTTCACCTCACACAAACAAAAAACAACCTTTTCAGACACGAATTTAGAGAAACTTTGCTTTTCTAAGAAAGACATTTTATTCACTGAAAAGAAGAATGATTAAGCTCAGTCCTCGGTGGGGTGGGAAACATGCTAACTATGAAACCATAACATAGGGGCTACCTTGCTTTCTCCCTAAAGGCTTATTATCTGACAATAATATAGTTTGATGACTTTTTAAATGAAACTCAGCTACCAAATAAAGCTGGCTTCTGGAAGAAGAAATAACACAATTCAGACCTTCCTATATACAGATGTGCCCTCCTTTCCACACATCTCAGGTTTTTAACTGACAGTAGGAATGCACGCCAATCAATCACTCATCTTAGCACCTGAGAGGCAAATTCTAAGAGTAGTCAGTACCCACCCACAGAGTAAGATGGCAGTGCTCCCTCCAAATGTGGGCAAACTCTAGGCCTCAATTAAGGACTTTGGGACAATGAGGAATCTTTGTAACACAGAAGTCAGACTACAAGGCTACAGTAACCAAAACAGCATGGTACTGGTACCAAAACAGAGATATAGACCAATGGAACAGAACAGAGCCCTCAGAAATAATACCACACATCTACAGCCATCTGATCTTTGACAAACCTGACAAAAACAAGAAATGGGGAAAGGATTCCCTATTTAATAAATGGTTCTGGGAAAATTGGCTAGCCATAAGTAGAAAGCTGAAACTGGATCCTTTCCTTACTCCTTATACAAAAATTAATTCAAGATGGATTACAGACTTAAATGTTAGACCTAAAACCATAAAAACCCTAGAAGAAAACCTAGATAATACCATTCAGGACATAGGCCTGGGCAAGGACTTCAGTCTAAAACACCAAAAGCAATGGCAACAAAAACCAATATTGACAAATGGGATCTAATTACACTAAAGAGCTTCTGCACATCAAAAGAAACTACCATCAGAGTGAACAGGCAACCTATAGAATGGGAGAAAATTTTTGCAATCTACTCATCTGACAAAGGGCTAATATCCAGAATCTACAAAGAACTCAATCAAATTTACAAGAAAAAAACAAACAATCCCATCAAAAAGTGGGCAAAGGATATGAACAGACACTTCTCAAAATAAGACATTCATACAGCCACATGAAAAAATGCTCATCATCACTCACCGTCAGAGAAATGCAAATCAAAAACACAATGAGATACCGTCTCACACCAATTAGAATGGCAATCATTAAAAAATCAGGAAACAACAGGTGCTGGAGAGGATGTGGAGAAATAGGAACACTTTTACACTGTTGGTGGGACTATAAACTAGTTCAACCATTGTGGAAGACAGTGTGGCAATTCCTCAAGGATCTAGAACTAGAAATACCATTTGACCCAGCCATCCCATTACTGGGGATATACCCAAAGGATTATAAGTAATGCTGCTATAAAGACACATGCACACGTATGTTTATTGCGGCACTATTCACAATAGCAAAGACCTGGAATCAACCCAAATGTCCATCAGTGACAGATTGGATTAAGAAAATGTGGCACATATACACCATGGAATACTATGCAGCCATAAAAAGGATGAGTTCGTGTCCTTTGTAGGGACATGGGTGCAGCTGGAAACCATCATTCTCAGCAAACTATTGCAAGAACAGAAAACCAACCACTGCATGTTCTCACTCATAGGTGGGAATTCAACAATGAGATCACTTGGACACAGGAAGGGGAACATCACACACCAGGTCCTATTGTGGGGAGGGGGAGGGGAAAGGGATAGCATTAGGAGATATACCTAATGTAAATGACTAGTTAATGGGTGCAGCACACCAACGTGGTGCATGTATACCTATGTAACAAACCTGCACGTCGTGCACATGTACCCTAGAACTTAAAGTATAATTTTTAAAAAGTCAGAAATAACACTCAAAATATGAAAGAGAAAACTTGTGTCTTTGTTACAGCACATACTGATTTTAGATTTGTAGACTTGCTTCACTGTCAAATTCATACATAAATATACAATATTGCATATATATATTTGTATATAATAAAATAAATTATATTTTTCAGTGACAGTTGAGCATAGTTACTGTTCCTGTAATGTTTTTCCACTTAAAGGTACATGGCGAAAGTCAATTTTAAATAAAGAAAAACAAGAACTACAAATGTACGGTGGGAAGATTTCCAGGTTAATACATATAGGTAGATCTCTCTAATTATTCTAACAGTCTTCTTGCTTTCCACTGTACTGTTTGCACCATAACATACCTGTCTCCATTTTTTGGTATTACAAATGTGGCAATAGATATACTTTTGCTTATTTGTGTGAGTTTTTCTGTCAGATAAAGGTTAAGAAGAAGGGCTACTTAAGTGAAGAGATATACATTTCCATATTTGGATGGATGTAGTCCATTGTTCACCAAGTAGATTTTACCAATCTACAATCTAGCTAAGAATTTATAACAGTGATTGCTTTCCCACATGCCTGCCAAACTGGGTATTAGCTATGAAATAAATTTTGCCAATATGGCTTTAAAATGACTGTTGTTTTAATTCGACTTTAATTTTCTGGTCTTCACCTTTTTCCCTCAGCTTCAGCAAAACTGGCCTTCATTCAGTAGTCAAGCCTCCTGTGCCCATTTCTACTGCAGGGTCTTTGCACTTATGGGTCCTAGGCCTAGAATATACTTCCCAAATTGTATATGATAGGTTTCTCCTAAGTATCTTGATTTCCTGATTTTTTGCTAAAAAATCTTTTGGAGCCGTCCTATTGAAATTCCTCACTATCCCTAACTTGGTCCCCCTCTCCATCCTTTTAGTTTCTTTTGTGTTCTTAGAAATGACTGGAATCATCTTATTTGTCAACTTGTCTTGTTTCATTAGAATATATGCTGCTGATATAGTGCCTAGACTTAACATTTTTTCCCAAATATATAATTATCTCCCTCATCTACACGTTGTGTGGAAAAAATAATTATCTCCCTCAATATCGTTTATTGGATAATTCATCATTTTTTTCTCCTATTTGAAATGATAGCATCCTTATCTACTTAATTCTCTTGAACTCCTGAGGCTGTTTCTTAATTTGTTCCTGCTTCCCACCAGTTAGATATGTATTCCGCAATAGAATCCTATTTTTCAAATCATTAAACTTTTTAGTATTGTTTAACATCTTATGGGGAAAACTATCATAATTTTTAAGAGTTTTTGGTAAATCTCATGCTTCTATATTTTAAATAAATGCTAACAGTCAATATCAGTAAGACAAATTGATAATAGAGAAAAACAGGATAAAGTGCACAATTATCTTTCAAAACTTAAAAATAGCTACAAGTAGAATTTAAAGTGAAACGTGTACTTCCAAAATTCTGGGCAGGAAACAGAATATGGAGGTAAAATACAGTTCATTTAGCAAAGGATAGAAAATCAAGAACATAGCAAGAATGCATAACAAGCGTTAAGCATATGATGTAAACTAAAAATATCCATTTGGACAATACAGTTAATAAGAATTTCAACTGATTTTTTAGACCATAGCTTTCAGATTAATATAATTAAATAAAGCTTTGAAAAGTACATACCTAAACTAAGAGATTCAGAAGGGGCAGGAAGGAAAGCATACCTTGAGAATAAAAGACAGAAAGCAAGGTGAGAAGAAGGAAGGCAGGGAGGAAGGAAGGAAGGAAGGAAGGGAGGGAGGGAAGGAGAGAGGGAGGAAAGGAGAAAGGAAGGAAGGAAAGAAGGGAAAATAAGCAGTGATCTCTATACAAATATGAGTTGTGTAGACATCTGGGGGAATCATCCTGTGTTAAAAAAAATCTCTAAAATTCAGGGTACAGTTTACCATAGAATTATCATTCTACTATAAAACAAGTAAAATATATATGGTAAAAACTGCTATAGTGGGAAATTTTAATACAACCTTCAGTCTTTAATAGATTAAGGAGACAAAATTATAAATTGATGTCATATATACTTGAAAACTTTCTATTTTGGGTAGAATATAAAGACCCAGAGATCATCTGAATCTTATGCAAAGATTCAACTAAAACACAGCTTAAAATAAATAGTGAAAGTTAAAAAAGAAAAAGTGCAACTACATGAAAAATTATAAAACATTTCTCTAAACAATTATTTAATCAAAGTATGCACTTTTGAAATTTTTGATAAAAATGGGATGAAGCTAAAAATAAAAAAGTAATAACTAAGAAAGCAGAAAAGCTAAAGGTAATATATTAGTGTAGTTTCTTTGAAAACAGAGGCAAAATTCTGAATAACATAAGTAATAAAAATATAAGAACATAAATATTACAATATAGCCAGAGAAATAAACATATGGACAGATAATGAAATGAAAATAATAACAAAATGGAAAAAATACATACCATTATATTTGAATATATGGAGAAAATTAATAATTTTCAAAAAAATTATAATAGACCCAGGTACAAATAGAAAATTTTGGTAGTGGAAAATTACAAAAGAAATGGAAAAATCTTTCAAATCATCACTTTCTAAAATGTTAGCTAACTTAAATGTCTCAATGAGTAAGTTATTTCTAACTTTCACAAAAAAGGTAACTTTTGTGTGATATTAGAAGATAAAAACTTTTAATTCATTATGTTACTATAACATTAACCTTAAACCAGATAAATGAAAGATTTTTTAAACAGCTATAATTAAAATTCATGTCTAAATGTTAATACAAATGAAAATAACCTGAGCTTAATATGAATGAAGAAATGCTTAGTGAAATGAAAATAAAATATTTCCTAAAAATGATATTTGTTTTAAATCAAGACTCAACATCACACATAATGGTGGAAGCTCTTGCCACATTTAAAAAATTACTCTTTAAAATGAGAATGCAAGAGAATGAAATAAAGGCATCTAAATATGAAGAAAGGAAGTCAAACTATCCCCGTTTGCAGATGATATGATTCTATATTTAGAAAACTCCTCAGTCCCTGTACAAAAGCTCCTTGATCTGATATACAACTTCAGCAAAGTTTCAGTATACAAAATCAATGTGCAAAAATCAGTAGCATTCTCATACACCAATACCACCTAACCTGAGATCCCAATCAGGAATGCAATCCCATTCTCAATAGCCACAGAAAGAATACCATACCTAGTAATACAGTTAATCAAGGAGGTAAAAGGCATCTACAATCGGAATCACAAAACACTGCTCAAATAAATTGGAGATGACACAAATAGTAAATATTCCATGCTCAGAGAGAGGAAGAATCAACATTGTTAAAATAGTTATACTAACCAAAGCAATTTACAGATTCAATGCTATTCCTATCAAACTACCAATGACATTCTTCACAGAATTAGAAAAAAACAACTATTTAAAAATTTATCTGGAACCAAAAAAGATCCCAAATGGCCAAGGCAATCTTAAGCAAAAAGAACAATGCTGAAGAAATCATATTATCTGACTTCAAAATATGCTACAAAACTGCAGTAACCCAAACAGCATGGTATTGGTACAAAAACAGACACATAGACCAATGGAACAGAATAGAGAGCCCAGAAATAACGCCACACACCTACAACCATCTGATCTTCACAAAGCTGACAAAGACAAGCAATGGGGAAAGGATTCTTTATTCAATAAACGATGCTGGGATAACTGGCTAGTCATATCTAGAAGATTGAAACTGGACCCTACCTTACACCATATACAAAAATTATCTCAAGATGGATTAAAGACTGAAATCTAAAACCAAAACCCATAAACATCCTGCAAGATAACTTAGGAAATACCATTCTGGACATAGGACTGGGCAAAGACTTCAGGATAAAGATGTTCAAAAGAAATTGCAATAAAAATAAAAATTGACAAATGGAACTGTGGTGGTTGATATCGAGTATCAACTTGATAGTATTGAAGGATGCAAAGTATTGTCCCTGGGTGTGTTTCTGAGGGTGTTGCCGAAAGAGATGAACATTTGAGTCAGTAGAATGGGAAAGGCAGACTCACCCTCAATCTGGGTGGATACAATCTAATCAGCTGCCAGTCTGGCCAGAATAAAAGCAGGCAGAAGAAGCTGAAAAGTCTAGAGAGACTTAGTCTCTCGACCTACATCTTTCTCCTGTGCTGGATGCTTCCTGTCCTCGAACACTGGACTCCAAGTTCTTCCCCTTTGGGACTCAGACTAGCTTCCTTGCTCCTCAGTTTGCAGACGGCCTATTGCAGATGAACCTCACCTTGTGATGATGTGAGTCAATACTCCTTAATAAACTTCCCTTTATATATACATCTATTCTATTAGTTCCATCCCTCTAGAGAACCCTGACTAATACAGGGACCTAATTAAACTAAGAGCTTCTGTACAGCAAAAGAAACTATCAGCAGAGTAAATAACCTGAATGGGAGAAAATATTTGCAAACTATCTATCTGAAGGTCTAACATCTGGAATCTAAGGAACTTAAACAAATTTGCAATCATAAAACAAACAACCCATTAAAAAGTAGGCAAAGGACATTAAAAGACACTTTTGAAAAGAAGACATACATGCAGCCAAAAAGCATATGAAAAAATGTTCAACATAACTATTAGACAAATGCAAATCGAAACCACAATAAGATACTATCTCATACCATTCAGAATGCCTATTACTAAAAAGTCAGAAAATAACAGATGCTGGTGAGGTTGTGGAGAAAAGGGAATGCTTATATACTGCTGGTGTATTTCCTTAAGTGGTTTAGTGATTTCTCAAATAACTTAAAATAGAATTACCATTTGACTCAGCAATCCCATTATTTGGTATATACCTAAAGAAATATAAATCCTTTTAACATAAAGACGCATGCATATTCATTCACATTCATTATAATAGCAAACTATTTCAAACTGAAAATCTGGATATGAAATCTACCTAAATGCCCATCAATCCATCAATGGTATAGACTGAATAAAGAAAATGTGGTACATATACACAACGGAATACTGTGCAACCATAAAAAAGAATGAGATCATGTCCTTTGCAGCAAACATGGATAGATCTGGAAGGCTTTATTCTAAGCAAACTAATACAGGAACAGAAAACCAAATACCTCATATTCTCATTTGTAAGTGGAAGCTAAACATTGAGTACATATGGACACAAAGAAGAGAATAACAGATACCAGGGCCTACTTGAGTGTGGAAGGTAGGTGAAGGGTGATATTTGAAAAACTACCTATTCTACCTATTGAGAAATATGCTTATTACATGGGTGACAAAGTAATCTGTACACAAAACCCACATGAGATTGAATTTACCTATACAACAAACTGGGATATGTACCCCTGAACCCAGAATAAAAAAGCTAATCAATACATAAAATAAAATTAAATAAGAATGCAATAAAAGTTGAAAGACGAAAAATAAGATAAAATGGAAAATTAGAGAGAAATTTATAAATATTGATAAATGAGGTGATTACCCATTTGGAAAATCCAATAAAAGTAATTTGAAAAACATTAAAAATAACAACATACAAAAAATCTGTATGTTTTCTTTATACCAAGTTATGGTATTAGAAAATATAAAGAGAAAATGTAATTTGTAAGAATTGCTTAAAATATAAAATACCTGGAAATAAATGCAAAAAAAATTTTTGTCTAGGATGTCAATGATAAACTACCAAAAATTACATTATTTTAAAAATTAGTAAATGAAGATATCTATTCCTGATGGTTGGAAAAACTCATTTTAATATTATACATATGGGAATTATCTACAAAGTAATTTAAAAATTTAATGTAATTCTGCTCAAAATCTCAATGACTATTAGGCGGTATGAACTGTAATAAAGTAATTATTAAATTTATTCCCAAAATAAAATAACTAAAAATATCCAATATTTTTGAAAAAGAATAGTGAGAGGCTTAGACATTAGGCATTAAAGTAATAAAAAGATAGAACAATTAAAACAACATGATGCAGTCATGAAGATATTAATTGTTATTCAAGCAACCATCATCTCTGCTCTCCTAGAACCTTCCACTTCTATCTTTGTCACACTGCAATTTGTCCCCGACACAGGCAGCTGGACACATCATTAGAAGGTAACTACAAATTATATAACACTTTCATTTAAAAATGCAATTACCAGTCATATGTTGCTTAACAATGGGGATATATTCTGAGAAATATGTTGTTAGAAGATATTGTCCTCCTGTGAACATTATAGAGTAGTGCAACCCAGCTAGTATAGCCTGCTGTGCACCTCGGCTATAAGTTGTAGCTTATGGCTCTTAGGTTACAAACCTGTACAACATCCTACTGTACTGAATATTGTAGGCAATTGTAACACAATGCTAATATTTGTGTATCTAAGCCTATATAAACCTATCTACACATAGAAAATGTGCACTACAAACATGACATCAATGATAAAATTTGGTATACCTTTATAGGGCACTTACTGTGAATGGAGCTGACAGGACCAGAAGTTGCTCAGAGTGAGTCAGTGAGTGGTGAGACTGTGAAGACGTAGGATATGACTGCACACTACTATGGACTTTATCAACACTGTACACTTGGGCTACCCTAAAGTTATATAAAATTTATTTCTTCAACATTAAATTAACTTTAGCTTACTGCAACTTATTCCTTTTATAAACTTATTTTTTTTTAACTTTTTAGTACGTTGGTAATAACACAACACAAACATTGTAGAACTGTACAAAGATATTTTATTTCTTTGTATCCTCATTCTAGAAGCTTTTTGAATTTTTAAAATTATTATTATTATTTTACTTTTTAAACTTTTTTTGTTTAAAATGAAGACAACTGGGCATGGGAGTTTATGTTTGTAATCCCAGTGCTTTGGGAGGCCAAGGTGGGAGGATCATTTGAGTCCAGGAGTTGGAGACCAGCCTGGGCAGCATAACAAGACTTCATCTCTACAAAACAAAAAAACATTTTAATTAGCAGGGCATAGTGGTACATACCTGTAGTCTCAGTCACTTGGGAGGCTAAAGCAGGGGGATGGCTTGAGCCCAGGAGTTTGAGTATGCAATGAACTATGATTACATCACCACACTCCAATCTGGTTGACAGTGAGACTAACACAAACAAACAAACAAACAAACACCTCCCCAAATGAAGACACAAACACACACATTACCTTAGGACTATACAGGGTCAGGATCATCAATATTACTGTCTTCTCCCTCCACATCTGGTCCCACTGGGAGGGCCTCCAGGGGCAGTACCAGGCATGGAGTTGCCATCTCCTGTGATAACAATACCTTCCTATAGAACACTTCCTGAAGAAATGCCTGAAGCTACTTTATAGTTAACTTTAAAAATAAAAATAAGTAGAAAGAGTATACTCTAAAATATCAGTAAAAAGTATAGTAAATACATAAACCAGTAGCATAGTTGTTTATTACCATTATTAAACAGTATGGACAATACATAATTGTAGGTGCTGGACTTTTATTCTACTGTTGGTGCAGTAGGTTTCTTTACAACTGCATCACCACAAACACATGAGTAATATGTTGTACTATGACTTTAGGATGGCTACAACATCATATAGGCAATAGAATATTTCCAGATCCATTATAATCTTATGGACCCACTGCTGTACATACAGTTATTTGACCAAAATGCTGTTATGTGTGCATGACTGTATTTGACCACTTCTTGTACACTTAGATATATGAACTAAAGTCATCCTCAAGCCTCAGGTCTTAGCCATCTTGCTTACTCAATTCCCTGTACTAGCCTGTTCCTCCATCAAATGCTGGGCTGTTTCTGCCTTCCTGGGGGCTTCAGTATCCATCAGTTACCTGGAATGCTGTCCTCCACCTGATTCACCTCTGCTCATCCCTAAGATTTCAGCCTGAACATCACCTCCTTTGATAATCTCTCTCCAACTGATCTTTAGTCTATCTAAAGAAGGCACCCTTCTTACTTGCTACTGTGATGTCCTAATTATTTGCTCCTGATCATATTCTGCTCATTTACTTGTATGTCTACTTGTTAGCCTGTATATATGGATGTCTGTCTGTTTAACTAGAAGTTAGGCTTTGTGGGGTCTACAGATTCAGAAAGAACCAGTAAGTCTTGTGGCAAGGCAGGCTTCCCTCTTGTTCACTTCTGTTGCAGAAGTAGATGATTGTAGGTGTATTAGTCTGTTTTCACACTGCTAATAAAGACATACCTGAGACTGGGTAATTTTTACAGAAAGAGATTTAATGGACTCACTGTTTCACATGACTTGGAAGGCCTCACAATCATGGCAGAAGGCAAGGGGGAAGAAATCACGTCTTACATGGATGGCAGCAGGCAAGGAGAGGGCGTGTGCAGAGAAACACTCCCTTATAAAACCATCAGAACTCATGAGACTTATTCACCACCACAAGAACAGCACAAGAAAGATTCACCCCTATGCTATGATTCGATTACCTCCCACTGGGTCTCTCCTACAACACGTGGAAATTGTGGGAGCTAGAATTCAGGATGAGATTTGGGTGGGTACACAGCCAACCCGTATCGCTGGGCAAAGTCAGGAGACACATCCCATAGTGCTGGGACAGTGTACCAGAGATGACCTAGCAACCTCTTTGTTCCAGGGGGTCATCACTACAGCTCCTGTGGGCTCTGCCTCAAATTAGGGATGATGAGGATCAGTGTCCATTCTCTCAGGGAACCTATTTGTTCTCCTATTCACTTATCTCACCATTCTCTAATCATTTTGTTTTAGAAAAGTCCTTTCTTCTTAAAGGGTTAAATTTTACTTGAGTCCTGTGCTCTTATAAAGGAGTAAATGGTTAAGAAATCCCCTCACCCTTTTGTATTTAAAACTTTCTCTGATTTATTGTCCCATCATCCTACCACCTTTCATCCCACCACCTTTCATCCCACTGTCCTGTAGCCTTGTTTCTTCCCTCCCTCCTTCTTTTCTTTTCTTCCTTCCTTCCTTTCTTCCTTCCTTCCTTCGTTCCTTCTCTCCTTCCTTCCTTCCTTCCTTCCTTCCTTCCTTCCTTCCTTCCTTCCTTCCTTCCTTCTTTCCTTCCTTCCTACCTTCCTTCCTCCCTCCCTCCCTCACTTCTTCCTTCCTTCCTTCCTTCCTTCCTGCCTGCCTTCCTTCCATCCTTCTTTCCTTCTTTCCTTCCTTCCCTCCTCTGCTACCTTGTCTTACTCTGTCACTCAGGCTGAAGAGCAGTGGTACAATCATAGCTCACTGCAGTCTCTGAACTCCTGCGCTCAAAGGATCCTCTGGGGTCAGTCTTCTGAATAGCTGGGAATACAAGTGTCCCACAGCACCTGATGCATTTGTTTATTTGGTATTTTTTATTGTAGAGATAGGTCCCGCTTTATTGCTTTGTTGCACAGGCTGGTCTCAAACTCCTAGCTTCAAGGGATCCTGCTGTCTTGGCCTCCCAAAGAGTTGATGTTACAGGCATAAGCTACCACACCGCAGCCTGGAATTGTTTTTTATTTGACATTTCTCTCTTTCCCTCTCAAGTGCTGTTGATTTCTTTGACCTTCTCCTTAAATCCTGTCCTCTTTACATTCTTTTGCAATAGAGTTCACTATTCCTTGGAACACAGATCCCAAATCATTATAATTCATACAGTAAAGGAAGGAAGATATAATCTTTCAATCTCTGCCATATGACAGAAAATATGTTGAGTTCATCATTCTGGAACAAGAATAAAATGCAAAAAATGCTTTTTTACTAAAATGAGTCTATATATTTACTCTAGCTTGCGTGTATCAAAGATTTTATAATGTACATTACCTTTAATCAAATCACTCCACTTACAGAAGTTGTTCTAAGGAAATACCATGATATAACCAAAATCTGTTTAAAATATACATATACTTTTATTGTTACTTACAATGACAAAAACTCTGAGAGGAAAAAAAAAATAAACTAAAACCCAATCAAAAAGAGAATTTGAACATTCATAGAATGGAACAGTCTTTAATAATTTATGTGCAAAGAATATTTTATGGCATGGAAAAATACCCATAATATATTAATAATATACAAATACATAACAAATATAAATAGTATAATTTTAGTTTTAGAATAATGATTGATATATGTATAATTTATATTTTTGTATTTTGTATTTATCTATATTTTTATATTTAAAAATATAGTTTTTAACTTTTGAAAGCATTCTTTTGTTAAACTTCTAGAAAACAGGTAAGGGATTAATTGTTTCTGTATCTTCTACCCACAAAATATGCCCATCTACCAGCTCCACATAGTTTTTTGGCTTGTCTCATGTAGATGAAAGGTTATTTTTCTCTCTTTGCCTGTATCCTTAGTTATCTTGTAGAAGTCCCTAGTAACAGTGAAAACACAGTGAAAACAGTAACAGACAATAAGGAACCTATCACCATTAGGATTCTTGAAATTATATAAGGAGGGTTTAAGGTTGCTTGCAGTCTGAATGTAAGAGGTGGAGATGCAAGAGGTCACATTTGCCTTTGTGCAAATCTAAAATCCACTGGGTTGATCCTGGAGTTGTTAAATCTTCTCTCCAAATAGAAGCTGAGCCTCTGTATTTTTACTTGTCAAAAAGAATTATCCAAACAGTTCTACCTTGCCCTCATAGCAGCTCCTAGGTAGGTGAAGTCTGCTTTTATCTACTGGAAATATAGCACTAAATTTGATATTATAGAGGTGGCATAGCAATACTAAATTTAAAAAAAAAGGAACACACCATCTCAAAAATTAGTTCAGGATAGATCAATAAATTAAATCTGATAGTCAAATTTTAAACATTTTAGAAAGAAATAAAGACAAATATTTTTATGACTCAGAATAGGTATAATGTGTTTTCTAAATAGCACTCAAAATGATAACAAATTATAAAAGAAAAGTCAATAGATTCGATTGTATTAAACTTAAATTTCTTGTCCATAACAAACTCTCTTTTAACAAGAGAATACAAGGCAATTCATAAACAGAGAGGAGATGCTTTGTGTCATAAGTATGTAAAATGTGTATCTAGAATATACAAATTAGAGCAAATAAACAAAAAAGGACAAAAAAAAAATCCAATAGAAAGAAACGAACAGAAAAGAAATTACAAATAACAAGCAAACTTATTGAAGACCAAAATGTTTAAAAAAGGCAAAGGCCCCATGATATGGTTTGGCTCTGCATCCCCGTCCAAACCTGATCTGGAATTGTAATCCGTAGGTGTTGAGGGAGGGAGTTGTAATCCCTACGTGTCAAGGGAGGGAAGTGATTGGATCATGGGGGCAGTTTTCTCCATGCTGTTCTTGTGCTAGTGAGTGAATTCCTAGGAGATCTGATGGTTTTATAAGCTTCTGGCATTTCCCCTGCTTGCACTCCTTTCTGCCTCCTTGTGAAGCAGGTGCCGGCTTCCCCTTCACCTTCCACCATGATTTTAAGTTTCCTGAGGCCTCCTAGCCATGCTTCCTGTTAAGCCTATGAAACTGAGTCAATTACACATATTTCCTTATAATTACTCAGTTTCAGGTAGTATTTTTTTTTTTTTTTTTTTTTTTTTTGAGACAGAGTCACCCTGTTGCCCAGGTTGGAGTGCAATGGCACCTTATCAGCTCACTGCAACCTCCTCTGCCTCCTGGGTTCAAGTCATCCTCCTGCCTCAGCATCCCAGGTAGCTGGGATTATGGGTGCAGCCACCATGCCCAGGTAATTTTTGTATTTTTGGAGAGACGGGGCTTTACCATGTTGGCCAGGCTGGTCTTGAACTCCTGACCTCAGGTGATTCTCCCACCTTGGCCTCCCAAAGTGCTAGGATTACAGGCGTGAGCCACCAGGCCTGGCACAGGTAGTGTTCTTTATAGCCATGTGAGAATGGACTAAAACACCCTACCTCCATCTGGAATTTCATTCAAATAATTTCTGTTGAGTTCCTGGCATATGCAACTACTGTGGATGAAACAGAATAACCTGCTTCTTGCCTTCCTGTGGTTTACAATCTACTGGGGAAGGAGGCCAACACATTAATGTAAGATGACATGTAAAAATGTTCTATAGCAGCTTTGTCCAGTGGAAGCATACTTTAGCCACATATCTAATTTTAAATGTTCTAGCAGTCACATTAGAAGGGTAAAAAGAAACAATTGAGATTGATTTCAATAATAAATTTTATTTTGACAAATAAATCCAAATTATTTTCTAAAATATCATTTTAATATGTAATCAATATAAAATGGTTAATATGATATTTTAATTTTTAAAATATTAAGTCATAATAATTCAGTCTGCATTTTACCCTTGTAGTACATTTCAATTTGGACTAGCCACATTACAGGAGCTCAGTAGGAACCTGTGATTAGTGGCTACTGTACCAGACAGAACAGATCTATAGCATGGTTACAACTAAAACATAATCAAATGAAAGGGTTGGAATGGAATATTTTGAATTTGAGTGTTCGGGAAATTTATCTTGGGGATATGGTGCTTCAGCAGTGGATGGAAGAGGTGAGACACAAGAGGTCACATTTGCCTTTGTGCAAATCTAAAATCATCTTTTTTAGATGTCTGCATGAGAGAAGTAAAGATAGTAGGAAAGGCAATGCAGCGAGTGGGCAGAGCATGAAATAGAGAAATGCAGTGTACTGTACGCCCACTGTGGCTGAAGTAGGCAGTTTGTGGGATAAAGGGAGAAATCCAGACAAGGTGGGAAAGCTGGTCTAGGTGTAGAAGGCTCTGAATGACTAATTGGTGATTAATGATTATATTCCATACTTGTTGTTAGTTGTCTGAGGGTATTTTAGAATGAGACCTATGACAGTAGTGTGTAGCAAAGACAGAAAAGGAGGCAAGCCAGTAGCAGTAAGACCAATTACGACAGTCTGAGCCATCCCAGCCAGTGGAAATGAGGGTCTGGCCACAAGCACTCAGAGTACAAGTATGCAGGGCATTACAGGCATGGATTTGGCAGAATGTGACTCATGACTGGATAGAATGGGAAGGAGAAGTCCTTGATGCCCCTAGGTCAGGGACTGACCCACAGAGCAGTGAGTGAGGGAGAGGATGGGAAGGTTGTTTTTAAATAAATTAAGTTTGAGGTACATATACAAAGAAAACTAGTATTTTATTAGTGAGATCACAAAGGGTGTTGGGAAAACATTCCTCAATCTTTTACTTGAGGAAACAGACCAATATAACACTTTCGTGTTTAAAATATATAAATACATACACACACACACACACACATATATTTATCTATGTTATCTATATATATATTATCTATCTCTATCTATCTATATGTGTGTGTGTGTATATATATAATTCTTAACAAGAGGACCTATGTCCAACTATGTCCCAGTTTATGTCCATCACAATGAAAGGAAATGACATATAAGGTGGTTGCTTGTAAACTTACATATCTAAATTCTTGCCCATTCAGACTTTAATATGAATATCAGGTCCTAATATCTCAAGTCACCCAAATATCTCTATTTATTTTGAGAAGCAGCTAAAATGTAGAATTTCCCTTCCTGTATTCTTCCCTGACCCCCTTCCCTCCTCTCTTCCCTTTCTTCTTTCTTTCTTAAAGCATTGGCCCCTTTTATAGCTTCTTACAACCCTCCCTCCTTGACTAAAGAATAAACTCTTCTAAAGAAAGCCAGTCCCTAGCACACTCACTCCCTTTAGAGATTTCATCAACTGCCAATGACCTAGTTAACCACTGATTTCCCACTGAGGCAAGTTTAGTGAAAGTCCCGCAGGCCCTCTCACAGGGAAGCTCCTGTTCAGTTTGTGGTGTCTGAAGAGCTGTGAGTAAGTGTCCAGGGTCTTGGCGTCTGCCTCAGCATGGGTAATTTATGAGTCCCCAGCAAGTCAGCCAGAGGAGGAGAATTCCCAGATAGGGGACCCTGCTAATTGGTCCTTTCAGCTCCTGGCAGGCACTACTGGTGGGAAGCTCCTGGGCTCAGACTTCTTATGTCCTTTTCAAAAGGCAGGGAGACAGATTAGGTCGACAAATTAAAAAAGAAAACAAGTGGAAAAAGCCCTCAGCTCTAGGGAGAGGCTGTCATTGGCTTCACCCAGCTGTGTGGCCATCTCCTGACTATGGAGGAGCCATGGGACCAATATCGGCTTTTGTTTTGTGGAGGCTAAACAGAGGAAACACATCTCCTGCTACAGAGAGAGGAGTCAGGCCAATTGATTTAGACCCATGTGTTTCTGATTCACAAGAAGTTCAGCAGCTATTTGGAGCTCAGGTGAAGCAAGGGGCAGCAGAGAGAGGTGAGCTGCCAAGACACAATTGAACCCTGGTTGCAGTTTTGGGGTCTATACCAGGAGTGAGAGATAAGGATATCAAATTACTATAGGGAACTTCATGAGGATGTGACAAGTTCTTTAAAAGGACTAACGGTGCATTGTAGCTCTGCCCTTGTCAGTACCTGCATCTAAAATAATGAGAACAGCCTTTACTCTAATTGTACTGCTAATTCCTATTTTCCTGCCCATTTGCTACCACACATCCGTACCTGTGCCTACCCAGTTGTTTATTTGACCCAGCTTCAGCTGTACAAAATTGAGGGCAATTGAAGCAGGTAGAGTGTGAGTGGATGTCCTTATGGAATGATTCATTCACTTCACCCCTGGAAATGGCCTCTGGCTCAAGGACCCATTGAAGAAGCACATAGTTTAGGTTGCAAACAAAAGGATTACTGGCACTGCACCCTCTCTCCGAGTCCCAAATAGGGAGAGATGTGATTACAGTTACAACAAACACAGGGAAAATAGTTGAATTTCCTTTAAAGGCTTTTAAACCTACACTGGCTACTGAGGAGGAAGAGATTGGAAGTCTGCATTGATTGGGGTTATGATACGTACTCAAATTAAAAATTGGGTTGGGCCAGAAGGTAATTCCCTTTGCAGAAGGAATTAATTGCTCTCTTTCTGATAGTATCATGGCCAAACAATTCTGGACTCAACATATGTGATTAAGTCAGAAGTTGTTAAATTTGAGCAAGATACTGAGCACAATCTCCTAACTTTGCCTGATACTATTAGTAAAGCATATTATTATTTAAAGAATATTTTTCTGTTTCTCATCTAATTTCTTTTTCTGAACAATGTTAAGATAAGGTAATAATAATTATTATAATATCTTACATTTATTAACTACAGCGTGCCAAGCACAGTGTTAAAAATTACTATTTTACCTATAATGGCCCCAAGACTAATAGGTATTAATTCAATTTAGTTTTGGCATGCTTGTTGAGTAAAAGTTTATAAATGTGTGTCAAGAGATTTGACTTTTCAGTTCAGGCCTTAACCATCTAACCAGTTCTGTGGCTCTGGGCAAGCCAGTTAATATTTCTATGCCTCAGTTTCCTTTTCATAGACAACAACTTATATTCACATGACCCTTAAGAGTGTATTATAAGCTTTCACATTTGTTATTCCATCTTTTTACCTTAAAGGTATCAGGTAAGTGTCTCTTTTACAGATGAGGAAACTGTGGCCCAGAGAGAATAAGAAACTTGTTTTAGATCTCAGAGCCCGTGAATGTGTACGGCTTGACTTGAAATCCAGGTTTCCAATACCAGATGTTATGGAATTTCCCCTTCATCTTGTCCCCTTCAGTGTTATCACAAAGCTAATATTTTAAGATTTCACCCTGTGATGTTCGATGACCTGAGGAATAATGTGCAATTTTGGTAGAACTGTAAATAGTGAGGTGTTTGCTTTTGAAAGCATGGACTTTGAAATATTCTACTGGATTGAAAACTCCATCTCCTCTCTTTCTGGCTGAGGGCAGTCTCCTAAGCCCTCTAAACCTATGTGTCTTTATCTAATTATGATAGTTATGGTAGAGTCTCCTGCAGAGTATGGTGGAGAGTAAATCTGAGGCCTTAGCTCAGTGCCTAGAATTCTTAGTACACGTGATCAATGTTAGTTACTGCTCCTATCATACAGAGGACACAGTGAGGTAGAAAACAAAGCAGGACTCTACTCTGGAGGTGGGGCTCAGACATCAGAGCAAATTGAGGACCAGCTAAAACAATGCTGGCAGAAGCAGCTTTTCATAAGACATACCCACCAGTATGCCATGTCAGTTTGCCACTGCTATGGCAGCTCCCAGAAGTTTCCACCCTTTTCCATGGCAGTGACCCCATAACCCCAAACTTACGACTCTTCCTAGAAATTTATGCATAAACCACCCCCTAATTTGCAGGTAATTAAAAGTGAGTATAAATAAGACAGTAGAACTTCCTCTGAGCTGCTATTCTGGGCACACTGCCTATGGCGTAGCTCTGCTCCACAAGGAGAAGTGTCTCTGCTGCTGCTCCTTACTGCTGCTCCAGTCAAAGTTGCTAACACAACCAGCTTATCCTTAAATTTTTTCCTGGGAGAAACCAAGAACCCTCTTGGTCTAAGACCCTGTTATGGGACTTGCCTGCCCTGCATCAGAGGGTTTTTGCTGCCTAGCCACATAGAGGCTGCCAGCTTTGGGGATGCAACCCATCATGTACCTCAGGCCAAGGAAATGGGCCAAAGGAGCTACCAGAGCCGTAGTTCCCTAGGAGGAAAAATTAATTCTTTTCTTTGTGTTCTTGAGATCATGACCATATTAAATTAAATTATTCTATTGCAGTTGCCAAAGAAGCAAAAAAATCCCAATCACATCACTTTACACCCTTAGAGAAACTGCCAACATTTCCATAAGGTACTCTGGCTGTGGGCTTCTGTAGTGTTCATATATTGATTGTTTTCTTTGTAAACTATTGCTTGGGCGTCTCTAGCACATTGTGACATGTCCACTGATGTGCAGTGACATGGTGGGGGTCTTTCTTTAAATATTCTTAAGCACTGGGCACATTCTTCCTGTCTGTGTGTATCCATAGCTGCAATTTTAATAACGGTAAGAAAGGAGAAGAAGAAGAAAAAAAAAAAACATGCCTTATACAGCCCAGGATCAAGATTCTCTTCTCTTGCAATCTCCTTTGGAATTTTTCAAAGTCCAAAATGCAATTAATCACTCCTGTGAGAAAATTTGGAATCAATCAATATATTTCATCATTGCTTTAATTATCCTTAAAGCTGTTTGAGGACCAATGTTTCCTGCATTTGGAAAATAAATGAATAAACAGAATCTTCATTAACACCCAACTCACTCTCTCTTTCACTCAAGGTAGAGCTGTGGGCAAATGCACAATATAAATTAATTATTTTTTCTTTCTTTCCTCTCTCCTTTCTCTTTCTTCTCTCCTCATCCTCCCCTCCCCTCCCCTCCCCTCCCCTCCCCTTCCCTTCCCTCCCGTCTTTTCTTCTTAATAAGGAAATCAGAAAATGATTTTCTTAGGGCTACACAAGCAGCAAGTGACAAGTCATTGAGCATACAGACTGATTCTGGAATTCAGTGGGAAAGTAGAAAGTGAAAGAGAGATGAGGATGAGTAGAATTAGTGAGGCAGAGGGATTAAGTTCCAGAATTCATCAAATGCATTGTTCAGTGCATTCATGGTAGATAACAGGACAGAGGCACCAGATGGTACACATGGAGCAAATAGCGCAGGAGAATAAGTTGAAATTTTGAAGTACAGACCCTCTACTTTGGCGCCAAGCTTTTTGTTTCCTTACTTTGCTGCAAAATAGGTTTCATTTTTTATACATACAAACACACACATATATACACACACAAGACATAGCTTAGTTTCTCACTGTAAGGCAAGTTCTTCTGACTTACCACCCAGGTCAAAAAAATGAAACTACCTACCCTAGAAGTGTGTCCATGGACTGTGTCCTAACTCAGCCCTTCCCTTCTGCCACAAGTAGTGTCTTTTCTGACTTTCATAGTAATCACCTCCATGTATTGCTTTCTAGTTTACCACCCAAGTGTGAATCTCTAAATTAGCTTATCTTGCCTATATTTAAACGTAATACGTCTCTTTTTGTCTCCAAGTTCTCCTTTCAGCCTCTTCTTGTCTTTATAATTTATCTGCTGAAAACTCTTGGGTGTTTGACCTATAGAGACTCTCCCATGTTCTGCCTGCTGCTGAGAGGAGACTCTTGGTACAGTTCAACATGTTCCTCTGTCCTCAGAATTTCCTACAAACTGGCAGCTGGGTCCAGAGAATGGATCCAACTTGGGCTCAATACTGTTGAGTCAAACTCCTTTATCTATATATTAAGGTAACATATCTAAAGTATAATATATGGCTTTGCTTTATAGTTTTATTTAAAATTATCTTGATTAGGGTATAGTGATGCTTTCAGCATTCTCTTTAATTCACGTCCTGTTAAAACCAACAAAACATTAACTACTAAATAATTCACTCCTTTATTGATTCAAAAGATATTAATCAAGATCCTGCTAGATATTGGGCATGCTTTCCATGAGTAAAACAAATTCCATGTTCTCATGGAATTTAGTTTCAGATGGGGAAAGACAAGCCATAAACAAATACATGAATGAATAAAATGTTAGGTGATGACAAGTGGATAAAAAAAACAAAGCAGGGCCAGGGAAATTGGAGGAATGATGTGAAAACACTAGAATTTTATATAAGGTGGTCAAAGAAGGCCTTTATAATCAAGTAACATTTGAGTAGAGGCCTACTTTCACTGGAAGAATGAGTATGGCTGATATTCATGGGAAAAGCATTCCAACAAGAGCAAAACTCTGAGGGAGCCTGTTCTTGAAGTTTTGAGGAATCACGAAGGAAGCATTGTCTATTAGTCCATTCTCATGCTGCTGGTAAAGACATACCCAAGACTGGGTGACTTATAAAGAAAAAGAGAGTTAATGGACTCACAGTTCCATGTGGCCAGGGAGGCCTCACAGTCATAGTGGAAGGCAAAAGTCACATCTTACATGGTGGCAGGCAAGAGAGAATGAGAGCCAAGCTAAAAGGGGAACCACTTATAAAACCATCAGATCTCGTGAGACTTATTCACTACCAGGAGAACAGTATAAGGGAAACTGCCCCCATGATTCAATTATCTCCCACCAGGTCCCTCCCACACATGTGAGAATTACGGGAGCTACAATTCAAGATGCAATTTGGGTAGGGACACAGCTAAACCATATCACATAGTTACTAGTAGTGAATATGTAACTGAGTCCCATCTTGCACTACTATTCCCACAACAGCCAGTAAGTTGACAGACAAGGTTTTGGGGCAAGGAAAGCAACTTCATTTAGAGAGCCAGCCAACCAAGAAGATGACAGAATAGCATCCTAAAGGACCATCTTAAGTTAGTAAGTATTAACTTCAGATTCCTTTTCATGTTCAGGGAAGGGGGAAGAAGAAGGAGTTGAGGCTAAAAGCTGCCCTAAGACCACAGACATCTGGGCACCAGTGAAGATTCAAAGAGGTTGTAACACTTCTTTGTTCTTCGTCAGTTGACTTTGGTTGGGATGAAGTAGATCAGGTCATAGTGTTCCTGTTAGCTTTTAACAGAATCCTGTTATTTGTTTATACATTTCTTTATCTCCTCAGGAATTAGTTTTGAGAAAGGGACTATTATTTTGTCTTAAAGCTGAACTACAAACTAAATTCCTTCTATAATTAGGTCTACAGGCAAAGTTAAGCAGAAACTTTTAACTTAAAAGATATTACTGCTGGCATGGTGCAGGGAATGGGGGATTGTGCTGTTCAGAGGCAAAATTGAGTCAGTATACTGAGCCTCCCTCCATTGTTATAAGTATAGGAGAGACCAGAAAAGGATGGAGTCAGAAAGCCAGCAAGTGGACAGATCATGAAACATTTATCATGTATTCATTTATCAGAGCTTCATTTAGAACTTCTTATGTGTATGAAGCCTAATTTCAAGTACATTTCTAGAGACAGGATTGGACTGGGACATATTATGATTTAGGCTTATGAAAAATGTGTCAGCAATAAAGGGGGTTTGAAGACACTGATTGAGTCACTATTGAATATTCTTAACTTACATATAAATAACTATAATTCAGGGAAGCACACAATTGGCATTGCGTTATTAAAGATCTCTTAGAATTCACTATAAACTATTTTTCTGATATAACAATGAAAACTTTCAAAAGTAGGTGGCAGACCAGCTGGACCTTGAGAAGGGTTAGGATTTAGAAGTCAGAAATAGGGGAGGAAATTCTAAGTGGAGGAGATGCCAGGCATAAAGTTTCAGAAATAGGAAGATAGAGCACATTCTGTGAGTGGCCAATGGATCCATTTGACTGGACTTGTCAAAGTAGTAGCAGGTTGTATAGTTAGGTTGAGGTTAGACTGTGGGTGAACTTGAACGCTAGGATAAACAGTTTTATGCTTTAAAAGGTAGAAGCTTAAAGAAGACATTTAAGCTAGCAAATGGTTTGCTTAAAATGGAATAAGAGGGATTGGGAAAAAAAGGGGCAGTGTTCAAAAGACAAATTCATGTAATAATATCTAACCTAGTGCACCAATCCAGAAGTAAAGGTCTAATGACTTGAATCAGGGTACAGGAAACTTAATGAAAAGACTGAAGAGGCACTGAACATAAAATGGGACTTCAGTTAATAAAGGATAGGAGGAGTGGACATGTGTGCTATAATTTCAGTTCTAAGAGTTAAACAACTGTATATAGGAGCATAAATTATGAAGCCGGTTATACAGGCATACATATTGTAATACCCATATATTTGCCAGTATATATATTGTATATATTTGCCAACTCCTTGCATCTTCTTTCTTGCTTTGTTTGTTTGTTTTTGTTTTCTTTCTCTCTGGAATCCTACTTCTTTCTCTTTTTTCCCCTAAATTTCTGAAGCTTCTTACTAGCATAATTTATCTTACTTGGATTCTAGATGAATCCTTTTAGAAGCTAGATTTTTCCAGTGCTTCCACCAAACACATTTCAAAACATTACCCATCCTAAGTGCCTTTTTTAGAGTTCTCTTTTTCCAAAGTGACAACGAACCATGTAGTGGTAATAAACTTAAATATTACTTTTCTTATGTAACATATGTGAACACCACACACACATACATGCGCGTGCATGCACACACACACACACACACACACAGGCCTGCTGAGAATACTGCCTAGATTCACTAGAAAGTTCAGAAACTGATGAAGACAAAGAAAGGACATTCTGTGACTGTTATCTCTTTTTATTTCACACAACACAGGTAACCATCCATAATATGATAATTCTGCAGGGGGACAAAATAGTTTGGTAGTTAAGAAAAGCAGCTCCTGGAGTAGTATTGCCTACACTACAGTTCTGTTTCCAGTCTTACGAACTGTGAAATTGGGCACATGTCCTGAATCTGTTTCCTTATTCTGTGAAGTAGAATATTTATGGTAATAACATTGTTGTTCTCTATTAAGGATTATCTAGGGTTAATATATGAAAATACTCAGAAGTGAGATGCGCAGGGCAAGCATTCAATAAATGTTAGATATTTTGTCGTATCAGTAGTCCTTAAGGCTCAATTTCTACCAAAAACATAGTGAGCTTCATGTCAGTTTCATGTACATTAGTATAACTATGAAAAGCAACTTTCAGCTGGGTGCAGTGACTGATGCCTGTAATCCCAACACTTTAAGAAACCAAAGCAGGAGTATTGCTTGAGTCCAGGAGTTTGAAACCAGCCTGGGCGACATAGAGAGACCTCATCTCTGTTAAAAAAAGACAGAAAGAAAAGAAAAGAAACATTTTAGGTGCAGCTCTCTGTGTCTTAAAACACATGATTCACTATGGTTGATGCACAAAATCAACTTCAATAGCAATCTTATTAAACCCCCAATCACTCAAGCCATTGGACAATTCATCAGTGGTTTGTCTAAAAGGTGCTATGATAGCAAGAGCAATAAACTGCTGCAAAGTATTGGTTCTGCCATTAAAGAGACGTGCAACTGTGGACAAGACGTTTTACCATCCCTGTCCCCGTGACTTCAAGTGCCCCATCAATAAAATGAGGGAGTTGAATTGAAAACTCTCTAAGATTGCTCTCAGGCCAGTCTTGCTGTGTTTTTATTGTTTTTCTATTTAGAATAAATTTAGGGGATATAGGAAAAACATCTATCAAAATGGGTGGCTTTTCAAATGCTCCTTTCAATGAAAGTAGAAACACACACACATGCACATATACATACACACCTATGCATACTGTAAACCATACTCTTCTTGTTTATTATATTACCCATTGCAAGAAGTTGAAACTTTTTCCTAATTTTTTTTTCTATGTCAGTGTCAGGTGACACCGTACAAATTTTGGTACACAGACTTTCTGATCTCTTTGGCTTTTCACTTTAAATAAATTCAGGTTTGCATGAGAGCAGATTACATTTGTCATATTTCTTCTTGTATATATTCCTGGTCTGGAGGAACAACTGAAGGACAAGGAAAATGCATAATATATTTCTATCCTTCGGAAACAATGCTAAGAGAGCTGTGAGGTAGGACATATACAACACTTTTATAAATAGGATAAGCATACATGAAACCTAAAAGCAATAATAGATAAAACCAAACTGAAAACTTATCCAAAACATTATCTAAATAACTGCAAGAGAGAACAAATACCACCCTGCTGTCTGTGATATCACAAAGACTTATGTGTTGCAGGTAATCTCATCCTCCCAGAATTTATCCCACCTTAGACATTCGTGCAGATCTAAAATTTGGCAAATGCCATCTCTACCTAACAGGAGGGTTGAGTTAAATCAGTGTCGGGCCTCTACTTTGGAAACCTTTCTTTAAGAATCTTAACATTAAATTGAGACTGTGATGGAGTCATAGACCTTCAGATAAGTAGGGTGGTTGCTCTATAGGCAACTTAAAATCATTCCAGCCCTTAAATGCGAGTGTCTATGTCTTTGTTGTTCTTCCAAGCTCTACTTCAGACTCCTTGTCTCAAAAAGCATCTCATTCCATTGTAAGCCAGAGCTGCTCATTAGAGGATTCTTACTTATCCTGGGCTGAGCTTTTTCTTCATGTCACCATCAATGGTCATAATTGCACACACCGGAACTGCACAGAGTAAGTCAAATTTAAATCCCACATGATAGAATCTCATGTATTTGAAGTAAACTATCTTGACTTCTTGACTTTTCTTGACCTGGACTTTGAGAGTTTTCGACAGGCAGGGTTAAACAGGGCCTCTGCTATGTGGAGGCACGTTAGGAGTTACAGGAGGGACCAGCCCCGGGTGGAATGAATACAAAGATGAATAACTTGCATCTTGGCAAGCAGGCAAATTAATTCATAAAATTGGGTTTGCTTTGTTATTGCAGATCCTTTTTAAATGTGTTAGGTAAATAGTCTAGCCCTGTCTCAGTTTTGCTACAGAGTACTAAAGGAAGGCGATGTGTCATTCTGGGGGATAAAGCATTACAAGGAGGAGAACAAGACGCAAGAAGACGTCATTGATTTTTCCATAATTCACCAGGAACCCTGACAGGAAAGGAAATATCGGCAGGCAGATTGCAGGAGGTGCTGATTGTGTGCCTCTCACTACTACAAGGCAATCCTTCTGGGGCCAGCATTTTAGGTTATGACAGTTTTTTCTATATACTTGGAAAATATTTTTTATTTCAAAAGGTAGTTTGGTGGAGGGGTACAATATTCAGAGCTAAAGCATTTATCTGCCTTAGCCAATGTAAAAGCATCAGAGCACTGACTATAAGATTTTCAGGCAGGAGTGTTCAAGATGTACCTAAGCACACAAACACACACACCACACACACACACACACACACACACACACACACAGGCTTGAGAAATGAGAGAATTCTTAACATCATGTAGTGTCCAACCTACTCACCAGAAGGCTAAGTTTCACATACATTATCTTTCCCCCTTAAGTGAAAATTTCCTTCACATTTTGTTGTCTAATAACATGCCCCAAAGCAGGGGTATCCTCAGAAACCTGGGCAGACAGCTTTGAGGAGAGCTGGTAAGATAAATGTTGAACCGTATTTTCATTTACTGCCTGTTGAAGGGTACAGAACCAGTCGGTACCCTGTATTGCAAAGAAGTTGCCTTCTATGATTTGGATTCATTAATCTATCCCCATTATTTTTCTCTCATTGCATTACATTCTTCACTTCCCAATTAAAGATTGATTTATAGCAATGAGGTTCTATTTGGAAGTGTAGATGACTGTGGGAAATGTAAATTGGCATAAATAGCTTATCTTTCTCCTATCAGATCATTCAAAAAATAAGAATAGAGGCTTAATAGAAAAACGAGATGTGTCCTGAAACAACTGCCACAGGCATTGAGAGTCTGGGCAAGATAGCAGTGCAAGGCAATAGGTGAGAGTGACCTCAGGCCTTTGGCCATGAACAACCTGCCTCTGAAGTATGCTCTGGTGAAGGTTCTGCTTCTAGCCCATGCGGAGCTTCTGGCCCATGGAGTGGAAGGGAAGAGGCAGAGCGAGACCCCTGCTGTGCTTCCTTGTGTACTGCCTTCCACCAGTCAGAGAGCACAAAGGATCCAGGGCTCCTGCAGGTGATTGAAAAGAGGAGCTGATTTTTAAGCATTTCACTCTAAAACGTACATTTCCTTCTTTTACATCTGCATATATCTTCCTACTGATGTGGCAGCTTAAATGCTTTATTTACTTTTTAAAGCTCTGCAATTGGCTTTTAAGTTGTGATTACAGCTCCTGTCCTTTTCCAGATGCGATCCAATTGTACACAAACACATAAACAATTAAAATGGCAAGATGAGGTGGGGAAAAGGGCAATAAAAATGGTCAGAGTCAATTAAACCAGCGAAATAAAAAAAAATTAAACGGTGGAATGGTGTACACAATAACCCATATTTTATTATTTTCCCCTTACAACATTGTAAAAAATACATAAGCCCTTGATGTATGTATGTTTCCTCGAGAAAGGTGCTCTATGGCTCAGAGGCGGATTGGCGGCATGTGATGTGGGCAGCTGTAAAGTAACAACATGTTTTCCCATAAAAAGCAGAGGAAATAGGGACATAAATTCCATAAAAACTGTCAGTGTGTCAGCTATGCTAACACTAGGGAAGCTGGCGCCCTGGAGCTACACTAACTTATGCACCTTCATTTTTCAAACACACACTTCTTGAATTCACAAAGCGAAGCTGCAATCAGGCTACTTTCTTCTTCTTTTCCCATCTAGCATCTTCCCCCTCCCCATTCTTGCAGATACCTCTTGCTTTAAGAAAGCAAAGTCATGAGCCAGGAATAAAAAAGGGAAGAAGGTATCAGGAAGTGATCCTTACATACTGTTGCCGTCTAGCATAGCTCATTCTGGGTGCTCTGTACTAATAATCAAACCACACTAAATTGAAGAGCATCATGATGCTATGTCTGTGACTAAAAATTTCAGGAGCGCAGTGGGGAATGGAAGTTCTTTCCTCTTCTTCCTGCTCCTTTTTCTGCTCCCTCCCCATCTCTCCCCCTCCTGCTTCTTCTGCCATTTGTTGTTTTTTTGGGAGATGATTTCTAGAATATAAAATAAATTTTGGTATATTTGGGAATATCATTCAGGAGATAATAACATTTTCCCCTTGCTAATAATTCAATGTATAAAAATATTGAAAGTTTATATTGTGAATCCAAATTCAGGGTCATTTGTTGAAGTGAAGCAGAGCAAATGCCCCTCCTGCCTCCTCCCTTGAATGATCTGGGTTTGCTGGGTATATGCGGTGGTGGTAGTGTCCAAATTCCCGACTCTTTTGTTTGGAACACTTTCAGTAGCTATTTTGTGAAGTTCTAACAGAGTCTTATTACCCGAACTCAAAATTTCCTTTATATCATGACAGCTGATGCTGTGTTTAATTCAAACATGCAGAGTTTCTGTGTCCAAGACCTAAACTTGCTATTTGAACAAGTTCTCTGAACTCCCTGGACTTCGGTTTCTTTATCAGCCCACAGGAGCTCATCTTTGTTATACAACGTCATAAAGTTGTTGTGATTACTCAGTAAAATACTAAATGTGAATAATACACATTGAAAAGTTTCATGTGGTCTTCGTGTATAAGAAATGATTGAGTCTTAAACAAATTTTGAATTCAGGATTTTATTTTTATTACTTTTATATTTTTTTGAGACAGGATCTCGCCCTGTTTCCCAAGCTAGAGTGCAGTGGTGTGCTCATGGCTCATGGCAGGCGCGACCTCCTGGGCTTAATTGATCCTCTCACCTCAGCCTCCCAACTAGCTGAAACTTCAGGCACAGGCCATCACACCCAGCTTGGATTTTTTGTAGAGGTGAGGTTTCACCATTTCACCCAAACTGGTCTAGAACTCCTGGGCTCAAGCAATCCACCTGCCTTGGCCTCTCAAAGTGCTGGGATTATAGGTGTGAGCCACAACATTCAGGCTGCATTCAGCATTTTAAAGGCATGCTTAGATGAGGTAGAATAAAAAATACTTGGCTTTTTATTTTTAAATATGGAGTTCAAGGGTCCCATAATTTAAAACATGTTCAAAATAGATTTAGATTTTTTATTTTGTCTTTAGATTTAATCTTTTGTCTAGATTTTTGACAAGATTAAAATGATGGAAAACATAACACAAAACACAAAATACTGCAAATGTTAAAAAAATAAAATAAACAGAATAAAACAAATAGGATGATTCCACAACTGGCCTTTTTGCATATCAATGATGAGGTAGCTTTCAAATGTGTCTTCTGCATTGATACCTGAACATCCCTGATCATATTCTGTGCATTGCCTGAGCCCAGATCCACTCTTGTAATGGTTTAGCTATTAATACAATCCCATAATTTAAAAAAAAATTTATACTAGTTGTTAGAATCAGTATCAGACAACAGTAGACTTCCAAAAACGCATACCCAAGACTGCCAACAAAATCATTTAGATGCAAGACCTAATTGCTTATTAATCACTCTGCATCACGAAAGTGTTATTAACATTTGCTTCATTATTATGCATACTGAGACATGGAAAAACAAAAATGCTACTGGCCTATTCTCAGATATCTCAACAAAGTAACTGCACTAGGGTTTTAACTTTAATTTCAAGCTATGGATAATTCTATCTATAGTTTATCTTGGCATGCATTTCCAAGGTCTTTTGCACATTTAAGTTGTTTATTCATGATTCGGGCATAGATTAAGAGGGAGGTTTAGTGTTTACCAACATAATTTAAGAATAGAATGATAGTAATAACCTTTTGAGTGAAGGAAAAATGAAGCTGAGACAGGATAATTAATGAATCCCAGTGATCTGCCTACACTTCTCTGCCTTGCTCCACACTTCTCTGCCTTGCTCCACACTCTATTTCAACCTACTTGTGTAACCAGGAAGCCAACTTTTTACTTTTAGAGTCAGCTTTGCATATGGGTCTCTCATGTTCCCAGCAAGCATATCTTTTACTGCTGTAGAACCAAAATGGCTTAACTTTAATTATCTAGATACATTGCTTTCTACAGTAACTTCACTATTGTTCTCACTGTAATCTACTGGGTTATTAATGCCAGATTTTTCCTATTAGCTTTTAAACTGTTCTTTTACACTGAGTAGTTTGCCACCAAATGGTTACCAATAAAACTCATCAAATGCCTAAAGGTTATTTTAAACACACTGTGAGCAATGCTGGTTTCATTTTGCCGTTTATTTTGTTGAGTCATTATTGGTATGCATTGTGTGAATTTATTGTATGCATTTTTTATGCTGCTGGAATGGCAGTATATTCTTAACGATCCCATTTTAATACGAATGTCCTAAAAAAGTCATTAAACCCAGGGTTTAACAAGGACTGTACTAACTTTACCTATTGCCTCCACTGTGTCAAACATTGTTGAGTGATAACTTTGGGAAACTAATACATTTGGAAATCTTGGCTTCTATTTCTTTCAGAGCTATAATGCATACTAAAGGATGCTATAAAAGAACATTTTCTTTGCAGTAAGTGTTCTCTGTCTCATATTCTCTAGTAGTCAGATAACCAAAGAGCTCAAGCGTAGAATAACCTTCTTTATAAATGTCAAAAAAATATAGGCATATGGTACACATTTTAAGAAAACTTTTAAGTCATTGAAAATCTGATTCAAAAACTATCATAAAAACCAAAGGCATGTTCTTACCCATATTGTTACTTATGAATATATACTTCAGTTATGGCCATGCCACTTCTAGCTAAAATTTTACCAGGATTTATAAGCTAAGCAAAATTGAAGTGGCTCAACATGAATGAAGGCTTTCAATGGAAAAGGCAAAGGCAAGCAAACAAAAGTAATTAAAATTGTGATAAGAAAATATGTGATGTGTTTGCCACTTTGATAATTATGTTGTGTAACACAACAAACTCACTTTCCCAGGAGATAAAGAGGAGTGATAGGAGAACTTGATATATCACTTAGGTTGTCTAAAACTCTCCTAGTCCATAGTATCATTCATATATATTTTATCCAGGTATCTTGGGAAATAGACTGGCCTGATGTGATATAATAAGGCCATAATTGCAAGGCTCAGGAGGAGTTTAGGGTCATTACTATCATATGGAAAAGGTATGTGTTGTGGGGAAGAAGAAATAAGCTAGCTCAGCCAACAAGCATGTCATTCATCCATTGCTCCATCTGTTCAGTCTTCCAGCCATTGATTTAAATCAAACAAATATTTGTAGGGCACTTAATATGTGCCATGCCCTATAAGTGCCTTTCAAGTTACACTAGCAAACAAGACAGACATAATCTGTATTCACAGGAAACTTACAGATTGCAAAGTGAATTTTTCCACTTGATGGGTAATATAATCAGACATAAACATGCTAGGGTTACAAGATTTCTTCTAGTCATGGTGTAATCACACTTTACAGCAAGATATATGAAGACTAGAATCTCTTAGAATTTGGCTCTCAAATTTTGTTATATTATAGAAAACTACAACCCAACCCAGGATTAGCAATCAGAGTGGAAAAGGTAATGAATGGTAGAGAGGGAGACAACAATTTTCCTTAATGGTTCTAATGTAGTGAGAAACACTGCTTTACTTGGAGGAGCTGGTAAGAACCAGTCAGGAATATCTATCTAAGATATACAGGCCAAGGTTCCCAGCGTGGCCTCAGTAGGAGGGTAAGAAGAGTGAACTGGGAGGGTAATAAAATAAAATTTAAGGCAGGCAAGCCACAGATACTTGCTTAACCTGAGTGTGATACTGGGAGCAGTGGGTTGGGCAAAGGGAGCATAGAAGAGAGAAGGCTATAGCTGCAAGAAATTCAGATGCTATGTCGATTTGTATTAACAAGTTATTAAACCTCACCTTGTGACTGAGCTTGCTGACCAATTCCTCTTTCCTGACAATCGGTTAGAAAGCAATATGGCTTGGGTTAATGTGCTACCCAATGATCTGGCTAGTCAAAAAACAAAAGCTGTAAGAAAGAGGCGGCTGGGCGTGGTGGCTCACGCCTGTAATCCCAGCACTTTGGGAGGCTGAGGCGGGCAGATCACGAGGTCAGGAGATCGAGACCATCCTGGCTAACACGATGAAACCCTGTCTCTACTAAAAATACAAAAAAAAAAAAAAAAAAAAAAAAAATTAGCCAGGCATTGTGGTGGGCGCCTGTAGTCCCAGCTACTCGGGAGGCTGAGGCAGGAGAATGGTGTGAACTCACAAGGTGCAGCTTGCCGTGAGCCGAGATCGCACCACTGCACTCAAGCCTGGGCGACAGTGCGAGACTCCATCTATAAAAATAAAAGAAAAGAAAAGAAAGAAAGAGGCTTCATCTTTCTACCTATTTTTACCATGTCAAAGATGGCTCTCAAGTCTGATTAGGGAGGACATTTGCTCTGTGGCAGTACTAAGAGGGCTATTTAGTGAGTAATATACTGGAGGGTTAAGTGTCAAGTGCTGGCTTCAGAGACATGGAACTGGTTTAAATTGCAGCTTGGATATTCATGTGGCCTTGATAAAAGTTTTTCTTACTAAGCCTTAGTTTCCTTGTCTTAAAAAGTATATCTGGGATAATTTGTGTTTCACATGGTGCTGAAATTCTTAAATAAGATAAATTTTCTAAAATTCTTATAATGAAGTAAATGACAACTATCATTAAGCCTCCCTCCCTTCCATTAACAATCAAATGCTTCATTTAGGTCAGTGTTATGCACAAATTAGTTCAATAAATTATTGGTGAATTTAATGGTTAGGGTAATGTCCTCGCTCTTATATTCTTTTACTGGCATATATTAACATAGTCACACTTCTTGTTGGCTGACAGGTAATAGAGACATGCAACTCAACCACCTTAAAAATTGATGTATTTGTTGATAGCTGGAGTGAAGTGTCTTCTGACAGAGTAGGTACCATCAGTTTGTAAATCACCAAAGAATGGAGCAGGATAGAATTATTGATGGGATTTTCATGGCATTATCATATAGATTACAACATAAAGAAGAGTTGGGATATATCTGAAGAAGTGTTTCAGAATTTACATAATGAATTAAAATAAAGAGGCAGACTTAGGTCTGAATCCTTTAACTAACACTTATCCATAGCAGGGTCATGAACTTCAGTGAGTTCCATCTGCACTGATGGGACCACATGCATCCTGTTAATGGTGTTAATGGAGGGAGAATATCTAAAATCTAGAAATAACTAAATATTCTTAACCTTTAGAAGGGTAGATAAAATGAAAGAGGCACAGTTGCTCAACTGTCTTCAAATTCAATAAAATCTCCAATATCTTAGGTAAACTTTATAGCCTAGCCATTGGCCAAATTGTGGAATACAAAAAAAAAAAAAAAAAGTTGGGTCTTCACAGTAATGAAAACTTCTATTTAAAAATGCCTCCCTGTTGATAGTTTCTTTTCCTGTGCAGAAGCTGTTTAGTTTATTATAATTAGATTCCAATTGTCAATTTTTAGTTTTGTTACAATTGCTTTTGGCATCTTCTTCATAAAATCTTTGCCCGTGCCTAAGTCCTGAATGGTGTTGCCTAGTTTGTCTTCCAGAGCTTTTATAGTTTTGGTTTTTACATTTCAGTCTTTCATCCATCTTGAGTTAATTTTTGTACATGGTATGAGGAAGGGGTCCAGTTTTAATCTTCTGCATATGACTAGCCCATTATCTCAGCACCATTTATTGAATAGGGAATCCTTTCCTCATGCTTGTTTTTGTCACGTTTGTCAAAGATCAGATAGTTGTAAGTTTGTGGTCTTATTTCTGGGTTCTCCATTCTGTTCCATTGGTTTTTGTGCCTGTTTTGGTAACAGTATCATGCTGTTTTGGTTACTAAAGCTCTGTAGTATAGCTTGAAGTTGGTTAGTGTTGTGCCTCTAGCTTTGCTCTTTTTACACGGGATTGCATTGGCTATTCAGGCTTTTATTTATTTTTTTGGTTCCATATGAATTTTAAAATAGTTTTTTCACATTCTGTGAAGAATGTCAAGGGTAGTTTAATAAGCATAGCATTGAATCTATAAATTGCTTCAGGCAATTTGGGCGTTTTAGTGATATTGATTCTCTGTATCCATGAGCATGGAATGTTTTTCCATTTGTTTCTGTCATCTCTGATTTCTTTGAGCAGTAGTTTGTAGTTCTCTTTGTAGAGATCTTTCACATCCTTAGTTAGCTGCATTCCTAGGTAGTGTGTGTGTGTGTGTGTGTGTGTCATGTCAATTGTGAATGAGAGTTAATTCCTGATTTGGCTCTCAGCTTGACTGTGGTTGATGTATGGAAACGAAAAAACTTCTGCACAACAAAAGAAACTATCAATAGAGTTTGTCTAAACTACAGAATGGGAGAAAAATTTTGCAAACTATACATTCAACAAAGATGTAATATCTGGCATCTATATGAAACTTAAACAAATTTAAAAGAAAAACAACCCCATTAAAAAGTGGGGAAAGAACATGAATGCTTTTCAAAAGAAAACATACATTCAGCCAACAATCATGTAGAAAAGGCTCCACATCAGTGATCATTGGAGAAACGCAACTCAAAACCACAGTGAGATATTATCTCACACAAGTCAGAATGTCTATTATTAAAAAGTTAAAAAATAACAGACGATGGGGAGGTTATGGAGAAAAACGAACACTTATACACTGATGGGGGGAGTGTAATTTACTTCAACCATTATAGAAAATAGTGTGGTGATTCCTCAAAGACCTAGAGGCAGAAATACCATTTGACCCAGTCATCCCATTACTGGATTTATATCCAAAGGAATATAAATCATTCTATTATAAAGACACATGTACACATATGTTCATTGCAACACTATTCACAATAGCAAAGACATGGAATCAACCTAAATGCCATCAGTGATAGACTGGATAAAGAAAATTTGGTACATAGACACCATGAAATCCTACGCAGCCATTAAAAAGAGTGAGATTATGTCCTTTGCAGGGACATGGATGGAGCTGTAGGCTATTATTCTTAGCAAACTAACACAGGAACAGAAAACCAAATACCACATGTCCTCACTTATAAATTGGAGCTAAATGATGACAACACATGGACACATAGATACTGGGGCTTATTGGAGGGTGGAGGGTGGGACGAGGGAGATAATCAGGAAAAATAACTAATGGGTACTAATACCTAGGTGATGAAATAATCTGTACAACAAACTCCCATGACACAAGTTTACCTATGCAACAAACCTGCATATGTACCCTTGAACTTAAAATAAAAGTCAAAAAATAAAAAATAAAAATGCCTCCCAGTCGTGCGCAGTGCCTCACGCCTGTAATCCCAGAACTTTAGGAGGCTGAGGCGGGGTATCACAAGATCAGGAGATCGAGACCTTCATGGCTAACACAGTGAAACTCCATCTCTACTAAAAAAAAAAAAAAAAACTTACAAAAAAAACTAGCCGGGCGTGGTGGCGGGCGCCTGTACTCCCACCTACCCAGAAGGCTGAGGCAGGAGAATGGCGTGAACCCGGGAGGCGGAGCTTGCAGTGAGCCGAGATCGCACCACTGGACTCCAGCCTGGGCGACAGAGCGAGACTCCGTCTCAACAACAACAACAACAACAACAACAAATGCCTCCCTTCCCAGACGGCTATTAACCGTCTTGTGAACCCTGACAAATTTCCTTATTCCTCCCAAATAAGCTCTTCTCTCTCAAGCAGTAGTGTTGGTCACATATTCTTTCCTGATTTTTCAATCCTGTTAAAAATTATCTAGCTTACAGGAGACATCCAATTGTAGGTTTTATGTCAACCAAAAAATGAAGTTGCTAATGTGCAGGGATGTCTTTCTATAGGGAGAACATTTGCATTTAAATCTGTGTCTTATGCAAGGGTTACTAATGCATGGACTTCTGACTGCAGGGAAGCACACTTTTGCAGATTATTTAGGGATGTGAGTACATCTCTAATGCCCCTCATAATATATAGCCACCTTCTAATCCAATACATAGAGCTAGATTTAGATTTGAAATGGGAGATGACTTGGATGACCTGCTTTTCTTTTCTGCAGAGGAGGTGGTTGGGAGTGGTTTCTTCATTGGTGAGATGCTTCCTTTGGTAAAGTGGTTGCTCCACCATGGGTACAGTGATGATCTTACTGCCTAGATGGAAGATGAGCTGGCTTACACAGGCACATGTCATGGACAGATGTGAGATCCAGGAAGGGATGATGTCAATCAAAATGGATACACTGAACTTGAAGGGGAAACCAGAGGAAGAAATGAACACTTCTCAGAGTCCATTATGGCTAGGGAATAGGTCCAAATATCAGTAGGCGTGTGTTGTTGTTGTTGTTGTTGTTGTTTGAGATGGAGTTTCGCTTTTGTTGCCCAGGCTGGAGTGCAATGGCACAATTTCAGCTCACTGCAACCTCTGCCTCTTGGGTTCAAGCTATTCTCCTGCCTCAGCCTCCCAAGTAGCTTTCATCAGATGAAAACAACTTCAAAAAACATGAAACTAAAGAGCAAAAAGAGTAATAGGAAGTCTTCTAGAGGAGACTATGGGTTTACTTCATTGAGGACTTTTACTCTTGATTTATGGTGTGGTTATGAAGTCACAGTGGTAGGACCCTGTCATCACTTTCATTTCCATGAATCGTTTCCTTTGTTATCTGATAGTTATAGTCAGTGTCTAAATAAAAAATTAACATTCTTTTCACTTGGAACTCACCAGGTAGATGTATACTTTTTCAGATTTGGTTTTATGTAATTGTAATATATTGGTAAGAAACCCTTTAAGCATCCAATTTGAAATGTCTGCAAAGTTTATGCATTTAACATTCTGACATCCTTAACAGGTATATGGAATCTTCCCTTTGAACATGGGAGATAATTTGCTATAGGGGGCAATTTAGTTAATATTATCTGAACCATTACTTGCTACATAATTATGTATTTCCTTATATTTTTACTAGTGAAACTCTATTACTCTTTTATTATTAATGAAGTTTTCAAATGACTAAGTCTAATCCCTGCAGCAAGATTTTAAGCATTTTGAAAGAGAGGCATTATTTTACACTTCTTGATATCTATGAAGCATCCAATTTTATAGCTTGTGTTCAATATATATTTGTTGTGAATAGCAGGTACTTAACATATGTTTGCTGCACATGGCTAGTACTTAAGATATAATTGTTTAATGAGTGTCTAGAAATGAGAAGAACTTAGGTTCAAATCCTTCCTCTGGCATCAAAATGGATCAATGAAGTCTAACCCATGAATAGAACTGATTGTAGCTCCTAGTTTACTTTTTAATTAGTCTAGTAAAAAGATGTATGACTGAATTCCATGTGGTATTTCATGTGTTATTGACTAGTAATTGTTATATTATTGGCTCTACATAGGTGCCTATGTATGAAAAATGGAAGTTATGGTGAAATATTTATATTCTTTATGATCTCAGTAGTATTCACACCATGGTCCTACTTCAATGATCTTCTGTGGCCTTCAGAATAGAATCCATTCTTCACCTCTTATATTTAAAGAGCTTCCTTAACTGACTCTAAACCATCTGTTCAAAGTTAACTTGGCTGCTCCCCAACATATATGCTCAACCTAGCCCCCATGGAGTTCTTGCCATTCTTTAAACACATATGTTTACTTCCATGCCACATCATTATGTATTAGTAGCATGGTGCATTGGAATAATACTGACTTCAAAGCAACATGAGTCACTTATAAGCTGTGTCCAAGTTTTGCAATCTAACTTGATGAATATCAACTTTCAGGGTTGTGATGAAGATCAGAGATAAGATATTACACATATAAGCATAGATGTGAACAAAACTTAGCCTGATAAATACAAATCTATTTATGAGGTCAGCAGGTAAGAAAGAGGTCATATCTAGATCATTTAGCTCTGTGGCTATCTTAGCAAAGGGAAAGGACTGCATACACAACTCCCCTGTCCTTTTTTATATATACTAATTACTTCCCACAACACAGTGACTTAGATTGTGCATGTTTATATTATCAATTCACATTGCTCTAACTTCTAAAGTTAACAAGAACCCTAAAACCTTAAAAGGTCCTCATAAACGTTTTTATTTGAATATTGACAAGAAAGATGCTCCAGAAGAGACTTTGGCTGTTCCAGCTGTCTAATTCACATACCTTCTATCATAATGAAAAAGTTTCTCAAATTGTATAAATCAAGATAACAAAAGGAAAATAAGAGGGGAAAAGAAAAGACTCATTTTTGAGCCCTTGACAATCTTAATTTCATTTATCTAGCACCTAAAATTATTCAAGATATTCCTTGGATTTCTGCTGCTTCATTTCAGACACTCATTTTTTGGATAACATAAGAAGACTGTTGTTTGATCAATTGTAGCAAAGCAGAATGGAGTCCTTCAGGTAAGTTGAAGCAAGAAATAAAAAGCAAAACTCTCTAAAGTATATAAGTCTCTAAATAAAGCATTTTTAGGTTCTAAAGTCTCTGGGTGATGGCCCCAATTCCCAGCCAGACTGTGTGGAGAGACCTGTCCTGAGCACAGGAATTCTAAAGAAGAAAATGAGACTGCCTAACTCCTGACCTCTACCTTACCCCCTTCCCTTTTAAAGATGGGGCTGAGTCTCCTCAAATAGATTCTGGCCCAGATGAGAAAGAACAATCAATGTCTCGGCTACAGGAGGTTTCTCTGGGGTTAATCTTACTAGTTATTGAAAGGCACACAAGACAATTGCCATTCACTCTTTTCTTAAGGGAGGAAAGTCTCCATATCTTACCATTGTCCGGGGAAAAAACTGTGGTCAGTCACAGCACCATTTCACTGCCATCTTACTTCAGGGAGGTGGTGAAGTACAAACAGAAACAAACCAGCAAACAAACAGACAAAGGCAAGGCAATCAAGGCCTCTCAGTTGGAACAATTTGTGGCAAAATTATAATAGTCCTTGTCACATAGATCTCTTACTTGCCTTGCTATCCTCTCTTTTCTTCCTTTTTAAATTCATTTTTCAATGCTTTAATAAATAACTAAAAATGTGTAAGTTCATAAATTGCTAAAATTATTCATTTGAAATCCAGATTAGTCTATGGATAAGCTCTAATTAACAGCTAATATAGGACTACAAATGTCAATGTATTGCACATTATAGATTTTATTGTTTTGTTAAGATTTTCTTGCATCTGGTGAGTGGAATAGATTTTAGAAAGAGAAAGAGAGAGAACCCAGACATACATATACATGTCTATAATCAGAGGCATTTAGAATAAGCAAATTTCCAACTCTGTCCTTTAAAAGTGGAGCATACTGTCCTCGTCATCAGCCAGGGCATTTGGCTGTGAAGTCAGAGACAGGAATATTTAATTACTATCAGCAAACAGAAACCTAGCAAAGAGTGTTTGTGTCAGTTAGATGCCAATGAAACTAAGCCTTTCTGAGATGGAGAGGATCGATTTAATTTTTTTCCCCTTCTCCAGATTTTTGCTATGACAGAATGACATACTCTTCATTCAGCCACTCAAGCAAAAGAATGACTGACGATCCAGTGAAGGTCAAATAGTTTTCCAGCCAGTTGATGCTGCTTCACACAGACTTAACCCTCTTTACCCAGAGAGACTGGGCCAAAAGTTTGGCTCTGAAGACCCTAGAGGCTGTCTCTCCAGAGAAAACCTCCTCTTACTTCCTCTGTCCCTAAAAAATACAGTTCATGAGAAGTTTCCAGTAGGTGGATCCGTTTCTCAGAAGGTTCCACCCTTTTCCTTGTATGCAGTTAAAACATCTTGTGACTTTCATTGTACTTTGCTGGAGTTCCCCTGGTCTCGCCTCCTTGTTGGGCTCTGGCTTTATTTCTCATCAATGTCAGTGTGCCTCAGGGAATTAGTTTTTCTCTTTCCGTGAATGAACTAATGCTTTCCCTAAATGAAATCTGGAAATATATGGCCTTTCTAACAAAGTCATAAGGGAGGACTCTCCAGGAGGTAGGAACATTTACATAAAACAAAATCTCAGAGGGACTGGCGAGTCCTTCAGTTTGAAACTCTATTAGCAGGATAGAGATTTTTGCCTCTAACCTCTGATTCTTCAGGCTGCACATTTTGCAGTATAACTTCACATTCTTGAGAGTGACACCTGAGGGAGAAAGTCAGGAAGGATTTTGCCAAATATCATATAGGGTGCGAAAATGTGACAAAGGCCAATAGACAGGCGATTACAGTGATCTTGACATTTTGGGTGCTGTAATCCCAGACATTATTAGCTGAAGTTAGTGGGTTCCTAAAGTTTAAGAAAATTAACACGTGCCACAGTCAGCCTGCCTCAGAGTAAATCCCACTTGGCTGTTTGGCCCCTAAGACCCTTTCCAGCCTCTTGGAAGATACCTCTTCTATTTTTAACCTCCTGTTTCCTGATTTTTTCCACTTTGAAAAATGTGAAGAATTAGTGGATTTTAAAAGATGTGTGTCAAGGTAAAGTAATATGTAATGTTTCCTTAAAGCACTTGTACAGACATGAGTTCGTTCAAGCCTTTGTTCTGTCTTTTAGAGAGTAGAATAAGTGTTATAACTGATAGATAAGGAAAAAGAAGCCTTGAGTGGTTATATTATTTGTGCAGCATCACCTTATAAGTCACTGAAAAACCAAGAATGTGGGTACAGCCTCCTTATTCCTTAGATAGGATTTATTCTACATGTTGGTGATAACTTGCTATTTTCAAGTCTAATTAGATATTACTGAGTAAGATATCACTTTTCACATGAGATGTTATTAACTGTAGTTATACACAACACTAACAAAGGAATGTGTTTCCCATTGAAAGATAAAGAGACTTGGGAAGATCGCAGGCATGCTGGACGGAAGTTACCAATGGCATAAATTCTGTAATTAGTAAACAATAATTCTACCACTTAAAAAAGTAATGCGACCTTCAGTAATAGAGCTTACCAAATGAAAACCTCAATTTCACTATTAAGCTGGGATTGACTGAATCTAATAAAATAGACCCTGGAAGTGAAGGAAGAGTTGAATTTAAAGGGAGTGCTTGTGCCCGTTGCTTTGGATCTCTGTAAATGTGCTAGGTGAGTCAATAAACCTGGAGTGCCCCACTGCTCTGGTGGTAGCCACAGAGCCTAGGTAAATTGGTGTTACGTATTTTTAGGTGAATCTGACACAGAAGGCATAAACAGAGATGTGGATTTCGGTTCAATCTGTGCCATTTTCTGGCAGTGTGAAACTTTAATTATTTAATCAACCTCAGCTTGTTTTCAATGTTTTAAAATAAGGGGAAGAAAATCTGTATGTCAGTTGGAAGCATAAATAAAATAATTCACATATAGGATGTAACATTTAATAGATACATGGTAAGATAATACCATTATTTTATTTTCTCTGTGTGTTTTCCCTTATTTCACAAAGACAAAGCAGGTGAAGCATCTAAGGAGTGCCAACACCATAAGAGTAAACAAACTGGTCTTTTTTAGACTTGCCTTTAAATACAGTACTCAGATCGTGACTCTTCAATTGACTCAAATCATGTGCCATTCACTTTATTAGTTACCCACACCATCACACCATGAGACAAAATAGCTGAGAAAGTGAAGGTCGGTTCAATTCCAAATAATGTGTTGAGTCAGGGGGACATTGTACTTTATTTTAATCCAAGTGAAATCAGTCTACAATAATTTTGAGTTAAAAAAACAAAAAGAAATCACAGGAAATGAGACCTGATTGTTGGAAACTTCACAGTACATTGGATGCAGGCAAGGACTAAGAAAAAAAAAACAAACAAACATGGCCTGATGTTATGAAATATCTGAGACTCATATATGAGAATTCTGAATTTTATTCCAACCCCAATCCCTGCAGCAAATAGCCATTATCTTCTTTCACTTTGTTTCTACTCAAATCTGCACTTTTGGGTAGCCATGTGATGTCCTACCAACCACATGACTGCTATTAAGTTTCCATTTGAGCATCGATATGGCACACCTCCAGGTAACATCTTTTACATTGCCTGTATATCGTTTATAATATAAATGGTGCCTTTTATAAATATGTGAGTGCTGGCCCTGGTATAATATGACCCTGTCTCTGTCCACAATTGATTGATCCAGGGATTTATATCTGATCCAAGATTTAAAAGATACCCAGAGAGAAAACCCATTATTTCCAGTTGCTAAGACCCATTAATCTGGCAGGTTTTTTGCTCTTCCTGAAGTTGAAATATTCAATATCTGCTTGGATACTCCGAGAAACCCTAGTATCCTTCTGATAGTTTATCTGTTGTTGCATAAAGTAGCAATATTCGATAATTCGACTTGAGTGAAACAGTGAGGAACCTTGACTGATAAAACCACTAACCTCACAGGAACATCTTCATACATACCAGAAAAGTGGGGCCTACTTGTTTTTCAAGACTGAGTTCATTTTGATTGAGGATATGGCTCCGGCTCGAAACATGCTGTACTCAAAATCTGATTTTACCAGTAGCTGTAATGGCCTTAGGCGAAATGCTTAATTTCGGTGTCTCAGGCTTTTTTTTTTCTTCTGCATGAAGGGAAAAATAGTAGTACCTCTAGTATTGCTGACAGGATTCAAGAAGTTCAGAGTCTAGTAAACCCTTGATGTTAGATGTTATCATTGCCTTTTAAAGTCATCTGGAATTTTCTACAGATATTACCGAAATCTCTAGTTTTCATGATTACTTTTTTTAATTTTGTGCTATCACTCTCTGAATCTCTCTTCCATTCAAGCTCTCATTATTTAACAATTATATCCACCTCTCTATCTGTATTTGTGACCTCCTTGAGGAGCAAAGTCCATGTCTCATTCAACTTTCAGCCTTAGTATATAGCTAGAACAATATGTGCCAAACAATAGCTCTCCATGAATACATCTGAAATAATGAATACAATTGCTGAAAATTACTATGCAAAATCACATTGTGCTGCTTGTAATTGTGAGTTTTTTCTCTCTTGTCATTGACCCAAAGATTTCTTCATTTATTTATTTATTTATACACTTATTTGGCAAATATGTGTGTAGAAAACTACAGTGTGGTACATTTTGTGAAAATATAAAATGAATAACTAGCTCTATCCTCTAAAGCAGTTTGCAATCCAAGAGGGGATAAAACAGGTACCCAAACTGCTGTAATATAAAGTGGAAAGTGATGGGTTTTATAATAGAAGCACTAGGAAATTGCCATAAGATCTAGAAGATGTAGAGATCATTTCAGGCTGCAAAGCTTAATAAAAAAAACAAAAACAAAAACAAACCTTCAAGGAGTAAGTGCATGTGAGGTTGTTCTTAGAGAAATGAGTATGCTTTCAATATAGTGAGAAAGTATTTCCTCAAATGGAGAAGGTCTGCAGGTTAATGAATTTCTGCTAAGTATGACCGTTACTGACAGTTCCTGTCTGTCAAATGGACTTTGAGAAATGCAGCCACAGTCTTTGGCTTGGGTTTGATAAAGGTATAGGTCAGGCCAAGAGAACTGTGTTAGCTTTAGTTTCTACTCTCCCAATGAGCCACTTTAACACTACCTAAATCTCTCTGAAGATTGAACAAATTGGTCTGTTTTAGTTTCCCTCAGAACAAAAATCAATATTGCAAAAATAATTTTCACATCCATTATGAACAAAGATGATGCAACTGACATTCTCTTTGAGTTGTTTCCTCAATATTGGCCATAGTTCTTTGCAGGGAAAAAAATCACTATTTGAGATTCTTCCTAGGCATAGTATCATCCAACAAATATTTATTGAGCGCCTACTATGTACCAGGCATTATGCTCTCCCTTGGATTTTTTTTGAACAATAATTTTTGATTGAGGTATGATTTATAGACAATGAGATGCACAGATCTAAAGAATATAGTTTCGTAAGTTTTGAAAAATGGATATATTTGTATATTCTATGCCTCTATTAAGAAATAGATAATTTTCATTACTTCCGAAATTGTTTCTACCCTGTCAATCTCCATCCTGGCTCAAATATAACTACTTACCCAATTTCTTTTACCAACAATTCATTTTGCCTATTCTAGTACTTATTGGAAACAGAATCATACTGTACCCACTCATGTCTTACTCTTTCAATATACTGTTCTCAAGATTCGTCTACATCGTTTCATATATCAATAGTTCCTTTTCATTGCTGCATTCTATTCCCTTGTGTGATTAAAACACAAATATCATTTTAACATATTTTTCTACTGATGTACATTTGGATTGTTTTACCTTTTATCTATGACTATAGTTCCCATGTACGTTTCTGTACGTTTTTGTGGATATGTGTTATCAAGTATTTTGTATAAATACCTAAGCTATCATTGTTGAGTCATTGGAAATATGCATGTTTAGCTTTGTAAGAAACTGGAATATGTATTTCCAAAGTGCTTAAACATTGTTACACTTCTATTAGCAATGTTTGAGCAAGTTGGTTGCTCAACATTTGTATCAACAAACACTTGGTGTTGCCAATATTTTAATTTCAGCAATTGTTCATTTAATATTTCCCTGATAGGTAATTTTGAGTGTTTCTTTTTGCTTTTATTGGGCATTTGCATACCTTCATTTGTGAGCACTTGTTGAGATCTTTTACATATTTTTCAAATTGGGTTTTTTAATATTGACTTTTCCAAGTTTTTTATATATTTTAGACAAATCTTTTGTCAAATATATGCATTACAAAATTTCTTTTCCCAAAATGTGGCTTACCTTTACATTTTCTTAAGTGTTTCTTAATGAGCAGAAGTTTTTAATTCAGATAAAATAAACATACCAGCTTTTAATTATGGTTAATGCTTCCTCTGTTCTGTCTAAGAAATCATTGCCTATGCTAATAACCTGCTGTTTTCTTCTAGAGCCTTATGGACTTACATTTAGAATTATGAGCTACCTAGAATTATTATTTTTTTGTATAATGTGAGGTAGAGATTGAGATTCCCTCTCTCTGTCTTTCTCTGTCTCCCCACATATCGCTATGTGGTTGTTCCAGAATATTTTTGGGGTGTTTCTTTTTCTGCATTGTATTACGTTAACACCTCACCATCAATTGAAGAAACACTAATTGGGTCTACTTCCAGATTTTCCATTCAGCTCCATTAATCTGTTTATGTTTCTTTATGCAATAATACATTGCCTAGAATAATGCAGATTCATAATGGACCCAGAAATCACGTACCACCAATTCTCCAAAATGGTTTTTTCTCAAGAATACTTTGGCCACATTAGGTCCTTTGCATTGGCATATAAGTTTTAGATAAAGCTTGTCATTTATTGCAAAATGCTTTCTGTGATTTTTGTTTGAGATTGCATTGAATCCATAGAACAATTTGTGGAGAAGAGGCATCTTAAAAATATTGTGACTTCCAGTCCATGAACATTTATTTAGAACTTCTTTAATTTCTCTCAACAACATTTTGTAGTTTTCAGCACATAGGTATTGCATATATTTTATTAAGTTTTCCCTCTTTTTATTTTGGGCTTGATATCACAAATGGTATTCTTTATTTAATTTTTGTTGCCAATTTTTTTTTTTTTTTTTTAAATGGAGTCTTGCTCTGTTGCCCAGGTAGGAGTGCAATGGAGCAATCTCGGCTCACTACAGCCTCTGCCTCTGGGTTCAAGATATTCTCCTGCCTCAGCCTCCCGAGTAGCTGGGATTACAGGCACCTGCCATCATGTCTGACTTTTTTTTTTTGTATTTTTGTATTTTTGGGGTTTCACCATGTTGGTCAGGCTGGTTTTGACCTCCTGCCCTCAGGTAATCAACCCACCTTGGCATCCCAAAGTGCTGGGATTACAGGTGTGAGCCACTGTGCCCAACCTTTGTTACCAATTTTTAAAATACTCATAGAATTACAATTGAATTATATATATAACTTGTGTGCTTCAATTTTATTAAATTGACTTATCAGTTCTAGTATTTTTGTAGGCTTCTTACTATTTTATATCTTCTTCAAATCTGTTTGTCTTTTATTTATCTTTGTGTTTTATTGAACATGATAAGACTTCTAACACAATGCTGAATAGAAGTGGTAAGACCAAACTCTTTTTCTCATTCTTGATTTTAAGTAGAAAGCATTCAGCCTTTCACCATTAAGTATGAAGTTAACTGCAGATTTTGCATAGATGCCCTTTATCGGGTTGAGGAAGTTCCCTTTGTTCCTAGTTTGTTGATAGATTTTTCTCTTTTAAATCATAAATGAATGCTGAATTTCCAAGTGTTTTTCTGCATTTATTGAGATGGCTGTGTGATTTTTCTTCCGCTTTTGTTAATGTGGAGTATAACGTTAGTGTGTTTTTGAATATTAATCAAACTTTGTGTTACTAGGATCAATCTCACTTTGTCATGTTTTAGACTTTCTAAATCTTGCTGAATTCAACTTGATAATAAATTATTAGTCACTTTTTTGCACAAGTTCAAGAGATATATTAATCTGTAAATTTTTTTTCTTTTAATGATCTTGTCTTGATTTAGTGTCAAGGATATGGTGACCACATAAAATGACTATGGAAGTATTCCCTTTTGCTATAGCTTCTGAAAGAGTTTAAATAGTTTTATCACCTTAGCTTTAAGTTCACTTAGCTTTTTCTCCTTTAGCTTCTATTAAGTTTTAAGCTAAATACAGATATATATATATATACACACACACATAGATGTATAGAGACATAAATATAAATGTACTTCAGATATCATATTTCTCAATTCCAGAATTTTCATTTGCTTCTCCATATATGGCTTCTATTTATCTATTGAGATATTTCATTTCTTCCTCTGTCATGGTTTTTTTCCCTATAAATTCTTGAACATAATTGTAATAGCTCCTTTTAAAGGCTTAGTCTGCCAATTTCATCATTCCACGGTCTGTGTCTTTAGGTTTTTTCCTTCTCCCTCCTGTTTATAGGTCATACTCTCCTGGTTCTTTACATCTTTAGTATGTTTTGACTGCATGTTGGGTATTCAGTTTCTATGCTGTTCAATATCTAAAGTTTGTTTCTTTTTCTTTACAGAATGCTAAGTTGAATTCAGGCAGGAAGTTAGTTTGCTTAGAGATCAGCTTGCTTCTTTAAAGCCATGGTCCCCAACCTTTTTCCACCAGGGACCGGCTTTGTGGAAGACAATTTTTTCATGCACAGAAGATAGGGAATGGTTTCGGGATGAAACTGTTCCACCTCAGATCATCAGGCATTAGTTAGACTCTCATAAGGAGTGTGCAACCTAGATCCTTTGCATGCGCAGTTCATAGTAGGCTTCGTGCTCCTATGAGAATCTAATGCTGTGGCTTATCTGACGGGAGGCAGAGCTTGGGTGGAACTGCTTGCTTGCCTGCCGCTACCTACTGCTATGCAGCCCAGTTCCTAACAGGCCATTGGCCAGTAGTGGTCCATGGCCCAGGATTGGGGACCCCTGCTTTAAAGGCTTAAAGTTTTAATAGAGTCTGGAGTAGACTTTACTCTAAAATGGTATAATCTTTGCTCCCAAGGTTGCTCCTTCTGAAGTTGCTACTCAGTACTTCAGCTATTCAGTAATTTCTTTCCACTCTTGTTATCACAGCTCAGAATCTCCTGATCCTGTATGATACCCAGAAATTACTTGGGTCACAGCTTCCCTATAGTTATTCTTCCCATGGCATTTGTTTTTGTCCAGTTTTGTAGAGTCTCACCCTGCACATGCTCTGGCTACCATTTGCTAAAAGTCTCACAGGGACCCTGTGCAGGTTTCTGGTGCTCCTATGTTACTGGTACTATGCCCTGTAAATTCCAGTCACCCATATAGTCCCAAATTCTGATTTTTGTGCTTTACTTTGCAAGATCGTCATACTCTGCTTGAATTCCTCCCCATGCTGGGTCTGGAAAATGTGTCTAGACAGAAATATTGGACAATTATGGAACTCTCTTGCTTTCTTCTCTTGGGTGTGTGATCATGTACTTCCCTTTGTCCTATATCTGAAAACTGTATGTTGCATATGTTTTGTCCAATTTTATCCTTAAGAAAGCAAGTCTTGTACCAGTTACTCCATTATGGTTATAAGCATAGTCTCCACAGTATTTTATAAGATGTCATGTCAAAGTAGCAATGTGCTCCAGGGCTAGCGAATGGCAGATAAATTTACTATCCATAAATAACCTAGTGGGTATAACAGGTAGTTTAAAAGAAAATATGGTATCTGGTTAAATTATCATATAAGAAACTTGTATTATTGCAATTCTTTTCATTTTTGGTTCTACCTTGGAAGAGCAATATGAAAGCCCAAAATATAACAAAACTCATGTGTGCTTTTCAGATGGCTATTCTCTCTAAAATGTGAAAGGTAGCTAGGTCCAGTGTATAGGTTGCTATACAACATTTAACATCACAATAATTTTATCATCACATATCTGTTTAATGGTTATTTCCATAAAGCTGCCAGAAGGAGTCCTGACCCCGAAGCCCTTTACAGAAATGAAGGTTGAACCCTCTTGTTTGGGGAATATTTATTTCTTCCAGAGAAAAGCAACAGTCCGGTGTTCATGTGTTTAATTCGGCATACCACATTCCAAGTTTTATACCTTGGAAATCCACCTTTCTCACTGCTATTTCTCTACATGTACAAAAGATTAAGTAGTGTTATTCCTAATGACATTTTCTTGCAAATTGGCTTTTATGGCAAAACAATTATTTCTCAAAAGAGAACTACTATATTTACACCTTCAGATTCTACATATAATGCAGATTTTCTGAGCATCATGAGCTTCAAGAGAAATAGAGTAAAGAATGCAGAATTTTGGTGCCAAATAGATCTGGATTCTAATCTTGACATGCCAATTACAAGTTTTGCCGCTTGGGGCAATTTCTTTTACCTGTCTCAGACTTAATATCTACATCTGGAAAATTGGAGTAATGTGAATATATATCCTATAGTATCATTTTAATAAATAAATGAAGTCATGTATGTAGCAAAGTGCCAGACACTTGCTTAATACTAATGTTTACCATAGTTTAATATATTAATATGAAAACATACAATTACATAACAAGTGGTTAAATTGAGAAATTATATACAGTCACACATTGCTTAATGATGGGTATTGATACATTGTGAGAAATGCATTGCTATGCAGTTCTGTCCTGTGAACATCATAGAGTGCCCTTACGCAAACCTAGATGGTATAGCCCACTACACACTTAGCCTATATGGTATATCTCATTGCCCCAGGTTGCAAACCTGTAGAACATGTTACTGTACTGAATATTGTAGTCAATTGAGGCACAAAGGTAAGTCTTCATGTATTAAATATAGAAAAGGTACTGTACAAATATAACATCAAAGATTAAAAGGTGATACACCTGAAAAAGGTACTTACTATGAATGGAGCTTACAGGACTGAAAGTTGCTCTGCGTGAGTCATTGAGTGAGTGGAGAGTGAATGTGAAGGTCTAGGACATTACTGTACATATTAATACAACTAGTAATACAGTAGGTTTGTTTACATCAGTATTACCATAAACACATGAGTAATGTGTTATACTACAAGATTAGGAGAGTTATGATGTCACTAGGGAAAAAGAATTTCTCAGCTCCGTTATGGTCTTGTGAGATCACCAATGTAAATACTGTTTGTCATTGACTAAAATGGCATTATGCAGTATGTGACTATATATATATACATATATACACACACGCACACATATACACACACACATATGAACACACACATATATATACACACACACACACATACACACACACACATATATATACACACACAGATATATTCAAGAGCCAAGCAGTGTCTTAAGCAATAGCAAGTGTAATGGTGAATTTTATGTGTCAACTTGACCATGGGGTGCCCAGATATTTGATCAAGCATTATCCTGGGTATATCCGTGAGGTTGTTTCTGGATGAGATTACATTGGACTCAGTAGACTGAGGAAAGAAGGTTGTCCTCCCTAGATCTTCATCTCATAGTGGAAGGTCTGGTGAAATAAAAATGCTAAGGGGGAACTCCTAAGAACGCCCAACTAAGTTCTGATGTCATTCTTATCTGACGTTGAACTCAAAATGAAAAATCAGCTCTTTTTAGGTCTCAAGCCAGCTTTCAGACTAGAACTGGTATCATGGGCCCTCCTGGTTCTCAAGCCTTTGGACTGGAAGTTTAGACTAGAACTACATCATCTGCTTTCCTGGCTCTCCTGCTTACTAACTGCAGATTGCGGGACTTCTCAGCTTCAGTTATCACGTAAGCCAAGTGCTTACAGTAAATATGTGTGTGTCTGTGTGTGTGTGTGGCGGGGGCGGTATACACACACAATTGGTTCGTGTCTCTGGAGAACCCTGATTAATACACCAAGTCTCTGTAACTTTGGACATTCAGACAAACTCTCACAAGTTACAACATAAGAAAAAACAAATTCTGCATTTCCAGGTGTCAAAGACACACGATCTCGAGGTCTATATCCTGATGTTTGCTTCAATTCTTATCTTGCCTGCTGTGACTCTGAAACTAGAAAGGATAATGACATATTGATTTACATGCACTGGACAGTCATGAAGTAAATAGCCTAGGGGGGCAAAATCAAACTGCACCAAGGAGCAATGGTTTTTGTATTCCAGAGGCCCACAAGATGAATTTATAACATGAACAGCGGGGGGCCAGCCCATCGCTAACTTAAAATGTGTTTGCCTTGGGTATTACTCAACCTTTTATGATATTAAATTGTCTTAGTCACCTTTAAAAATAAAGCAGGGGACATTTATAAAGGCATTAAGGTGAAAGGCCGGGTACAATTATTCCTCAGACACATTTAGACTGTCCCATCAACAGGCAGTTAGCACTTGCTACAGTGGCACAAGTTACCAGAGAAACTACAGGACAGAAGCGGATGCTAAAAAATAGAACACGAAGCCAAACATGAAATGCCACAATAACAAATAACCTTTCTTTAAAAAATTTTTTGAGATATACCCTGCTGATGAAGAAAAAGGTAAATCTCTGTTGTCTGATAAGTTTCTCATATCAACTAACGGCCCAGGTTCTGCATCTGAGCCCTGCACCTGAAAAGTAGGCATGCTCTGCCTCAACAAAGCATCCATGTTTAGAGTTTAGCTCATGGATTCCATCCTTGTTTAAAAGCAAAAAAAAAAAAAAAATCATTCAGTTCCATCTATTTACAAAGCATTGTTTTAAGAATTTTAAGGATGTAAATTTGATCAAGATATAATTCACTCTCTCCAAACAGCTTAAAATTCACTGAAACATTTTAACTAGCATTTATTGATCATCATTATGTGCCAGGTTTTGTTCTAGGTAAAGGGGCTGCATAGATATATATGACACATTCTCTGTTCTGGATAAATGCTTGCACTCTAAGGGGGAGACACAGGAGATAAATGAGCTTTATAAAATAGAAGTACATACAAGTGAAAAATGGAGAGTGGGTAATTCAGTCTGGAGGGAGAGAGAGATTTGTCTAGAAATTAAAAAATTAAGATGAGAGAGTGGGAAGATGTGCTTCATGGGTCCATCACCTTTCTATAATTCATGGTTTTTTTAAATGGTATACAGTGTGCAGTTAAAGAACCATGCTGCTTACATCCAATCCCAGCAAGGGGAAACTGGAAATCCTCTGCGACCTGACATGCCTCTTCTAGTTTCAGACCTTAAAAAATATTTTCCTCTAAGCTTCTTCAGCATGCATGGCCTTTTACATACAATTTACCTCTAAAAGCCACTGATCCTTCGTAGGTGCTTAGTGTTCAGACTAAACGTTTCTGGAGTCCATTGTGATCATGTGTGGGATCAGTAGGAACATCAAGGTCCTGCTTAAGAAATAATTTACTGTTCAGTAGCTAAGGAAAGAACACTTCCTTAGAGTATGAAAGGAGGCATGGAATACCCTAAATAGATAATATACAAAATGATGATTTTTGAGTACCCATTATTCTTTGGCCAAATTCACAAATAGTAAAATGTGGATATGTGTAGTAGGGAGAGATAGGTGTATATTAAATATGCTCCTGGCCTCAAGTAATTGTTAGGAATTACAAGAGTTTTCAGAGCTTAGTTTGCTTCCAAAAACATAGGATATAAAAAAAAATTATGCACCAAAATAAGTGGACTTCTTTTTCAGCTTTCACTTTTATAAGATTTATAGAGAGTTTAAATATAAAAAATGTGTAAACATAGCTGGGAGGTATAAGACAAGAGGTGATATGAAGATTCTACTTACCCTTGCAATAAAAACTGGCTAATTATTAAATACTAAAGATTTAAAAGTAAAAGTGCCCAATTTTCTGCATCAGGCTCATTTAATTATTGGTTCCTCAAACTATTCAGAAAGATACCATTTATAAGTATATAACTCCTTATTTGGGTGCACAAATGGGACAGTCATTTCACCGTCAACTCAACCAATCAATATATATATTAAATTCAATGCCTCATATATACAAAGCACTACCCTAATTGTCATAAGGACACTAAAATAGGCATAAACTTTGCCCTAAAAAAAACTTGTCACCTGCCGGGCGCGGTGACTCATGCCTGTAATCCCAGCACTTTGGGAGGCTGAGACAGACTGATCACGAGGTCAGGAGATTGAGACCATCCTGGCTAACACTGTGAAACGCCATCTCTACCAAAAATACAAAAAAATTAGCCGGAAGTGGTGGTGGGCACCTGTAGTCCCAGCTACTCGGGAGGCTGAGGCAGGAGAATGGCATGAACCCAGGAGGTGGAGCTTGCAGTCAGCCGAGACTGCACCACTGCACTCCAGCCTGGGTGACAGAGCAAGACTCTGTCTCAAAAAAACAAACAAACAAACAAAAAACGTGTCACTCAGCTAAAGAGTTAAAAAAAATCAGATATATCTCTATATAAACTCACAGATATACACACATACATGTATACATACTGTTACTTTGAAACTAAAATGAATACACACACACACACACACATATGCATACAGACCCACAGAATTACAAGAGTGAGTGGATGCTTTTATGAATGCGTTTGTCATGATACTGGCTGCAAGGCTTAGAATTGCAGTTGGACCTTAAAGGGAAGTAGCATTAAAAGGAAGCTCTGAGTGTTCTTAAAGATGAGGCATTGAATGCTTACCTTGACTTGAAAGGACAGTCTCTGTATGGGACTACTGGGAGAGGGGCTTGGATGTAGATCTTCAAACACCTTGGAATTAGGGCTGAGAAATATAAATTTTATCCTGTGAGCATTGGGGAGAACTTAGAGGATTTTGAGCAGGGGAGTTACTTATTGAAGAGGACACTTTTGGATGTGGAATCTAGGTGAACTATGCAATGTGATATTCAGAGAAGCAGAAGCAAGCAGTCAGAATAGTGAGAAAAAAATACAGATTTAAAACTATGAAGGTCAGAACTAAAGGTTCCAAAGCAAAGTGCCTGGACCTGTCTCACCCTTGGAGTTAATCTGAGGCTTCTGAATGTCATTTACTTTCTACTTGTGATACTTTTTTTTCTTTTTTTTAATACTCTCATAGATTTGATTATAAAACCTACATTCATACAAAGCACAGATTTTGGAACAGACTTTTTTTTTCCTGATCTTTTCATACTGAAAGAACCAAACCAATTCCCCTAGACAAAGATTTACTTAGATCTCCGGCCCTGCCCACTAAGCTCCCATACTGTATTCCCGGAATACTTGCCTAACTGCAACTCACACATTTAAAGGTTGGGATTTTGTAGACAGTGGGATTTAAGAAGTTTCTCTGTGTTCATCCCCCCATCCCTGGTTAGCCAAGGTCATGCTTTCTGGGAGTGAGGCTGTAATCTGTCTGGAAACAATCCAAGACTGTTGAGCTTTCAGAAAGAAATAGTGAGAACCTTACCAACATGCACATATTACATATCGTCCTTATTTTAAAGAGAATGGGCTTGACAGAAATCCAAATCCTCTGTCGTATTCTCATTCACTAATCTGGTACTATAGTTTATAAACAACAAGTGACAGGGAAAATGGCACTGCTGAGGAAGTCTGAAACAGAGACGCTGGACTTCAGGTCTATCGGAGCTTTACAGAAGTATGCAATCTAGGCAGAAAAGCATTCAAGAAATAACTGCTCAATGAGCCCTGCAGTTTCCTCTGGTCAAAAAACGAAGCTCTCTCCTTTTCCGTCGTTGCCCTCCTCCTTTTTTCTTTCTCTATCCTCTATCTCCCTTTTTTTTTTTTTTTATCTTTCTTGTTATCCTCCTTTAATTTCTCCATGCTCCCCTTTCTTCTTCGTGTCTCTATTTCTAATGAAGAAAATAATTTTATTGTCTACTGTCACTAAACAAAAGGTTGAGTATGGAGTGCATTTTTCTGGCTGCTGCCGTTTCTTTCATATCCTTTAGCAAAAAGGACCTTTCCCTTTAGAAGCCTAAAGGTGGAGCTGTTGCAAAAGGAGAAATCCAGACAGGCCTGCCGCGCCCGGCGGGGCCACCAACGCACAAAACCACACACACAAACGCAAACACATACATGCCGGGTCTGCACCGAGGAGCTGCAAATCCTGGAGGCTTTGCTTCCAAAATATAAACATTTCCCACTCCACACCCCCCCCCCCCCGATTTTTTTTTCCCAAAAAGAAATAAAAATCCTGATTACAGCAGACGCATTACTGCCAAATTGTGCAAAAGAGAACAAGTATTAAGTGTCTGCTTAACCCCCTTTAATTGTTAATTCCATGTACTTTACTAGATTCTTGTATTATCAAAATAACTGCAGGGAGAGAGGATTCAAATTCATTTAGGTTCATTAATACCACCATTTGTCAGCGTAATGTCCTATAGATAATGATTGGAGGATCATTCTGTTTTCTCCATTTCTACGCTTCTGTATAGTGTGCTGAAATATCTATCGGGATGGTTACATTTCAGTGGGAAAGACGTAAAACAAATGCTCGTTTCAGCAGCTGGAGAGAAGGCCTTTGCTTTTGCATTTGGTGACATCTCACAATAATTTCCATAGAAGTGGCATTTATCTTTTTGGATGTTAGTATGATATTTTGCTTTCAACATCCTGGGGAAAAGAAGCAAATTTTGAAAACCCATTTTATGGAGAGAAACACACAGAACTTGCTGTGTTGTTCCTCCCAGAGATAAGATGAATTATCACTACCGTTTTTCATAGATGCTTAGCTCGTGGCTTTGTCTAGTAGTTTTGGCTGCTCTGCTTGAAAAACAGAAAGCCCCCGTTCAATCATTTACCTCCTCATTTGCCTCTATCCCTAGAGCAGAGGCCTTCAGTTGGATATCTCAAAAGCTGGTGAAGCAAACATTTTAGCCAATTTCAAGGTGTCCTCATTTACTCTGAAAACATGATTTTACCCTCATGACTGTAACGTTTACTTTCAACTTGGAGTTGCTGGAATAAACAGGGACAAAGTAACCTGAGACGTTTTATGCCACTGAAACAAAAAGGTGTTGATCCTTTTTGCCTCTGGAAAAAAAGGTTTCTAATAATTTCCAGATATATTGTAGATTGCATTGCTATCTTTAATTAAAACATGCCACAAGACGGAAACCAATTGTTTATTCTCTGTAACTGTAGGTCCACCTTTGTCTTAATGTATTCTTATGTCCCATTTGCAAATTGGCAAGTTTGTTCTCAGTAACACTGTGGGCGTGCACGCGTGTGTGCATGCTAACGTGCTTGAATGCAGGCGCGGTCGTGAATTTATTCTTGGCTTTGCTACTGGTGACATTTAAATGTGGGTTTATGCCAGGTAGTTAAAAATATATAAAAGGCTGAGTTATACCAACCCTGCCTATCATCTGTGTCTCGAAGATGACTGAGAAGGGAGTTTCCAAAGTGGTTTCATTTATGCAGTTTGGGTGCACTACAAAATAGGACTTAGGAAACAGGGGCTAAATCAAATTGGAGTAAAAAGAGATGCCTCGAAAGGGAATGGGTTTCAGATGCGGAAATAAAGCAACCTCATCCTATTACAAGAATACTTGAACTGGTTCAGTCCCTTCCTTATTTCTTATTCTCTTCTGACTGTTTCAAAAGGTGCATCTCATTGCACTTCTCTGGGGCTTTTCCTCTGATCCAGACCTGGCCTGCATTCTGTTTTTTCCTTTCAGACACTGCTGGTCTTGAAGGCATCTCCTCGGCAGCTTTTGCCATCTAAAGCTGTCTGCCTTCAACTCTGCCGTGCAGGCTTAGGTTCCTTGAAACTGTCATCTTAAAACATATTTATTACTTCCTCATGCCCAGGTTTTTTGGTGCCACGTTCCTTCTGCTGCTTGACTACACGGGGCAGAGGCAGTGTTATTTTACCATTTGAATTAGTGCTAAGAAGTGCTATTAGTGAGAAGCCGAACGAAGAGGTAGGCATAGCATAGGGCTGCCTCCCGGAGAGTCCAGGGAAGGGTCAGGCTGCCAGTGTTAGGTGATATTTCATGAGGCTCTGAGGCCGGTGTCAGGGACACCCAGCCTTTCCTTTCCTATTACTGTTTATGCCGCGCAATGCAACTGATGTGAAATGGATCCAATGTGAATGTGTCTCCCTCTCATCACTCTGATAATGTACCCAGATACCTCAGGTGGCCATGCTTTTTAGACCATTGCCTTCATTGGCTCCATTCTGTGCACTAGTGGACTCACTCAAAGAACAGAGGGTAAGTTGTTTTAGAGTCCAGGGAAGATGGATGTTCTGTAGTCATTTCCCAACAAAATGGCAGACTTACCAAAGCCTTACAGAGAAGATTGATCTAATCCACCATGAACAGAGAAACCCATTTGCACATTTGTATTTGCAAAACTCTCCTTGGTGTCTCACGACCTAGTTCCAGTTAATCCCATGGCACTGCATGGTCCTGTCAGTAATTCTGGTAATAAAATGACATTTCAAGGATCCATGATAGATATACTGAGCCACAAAGTTAGTGCTAGAGTGCATCCTGTAATGGCAGAAGTCATATCTTACAGACACTGGAAAATGATTGAAACCGATTTGACTTTTTTTTTCCTTTAAAATTCTCTTGGCTCCATATCTTCATTTTTACCATTGCTTCTTTGACTATGGTTGTCCTTTAATGGATAACATTAAGTGAATGTGGAGGAAAGTGACTGCCAAATGTGCCCCACTGCAATTTTTGACAGATGCTCTGAAATGAGCTGCTGTAATAATGGACAAGGAGGGAGAGAGCTCCGAAAGGATTTTAGAGTTCAGTGTTGGTTCAAGAAGTATCACTAGTCACATGTGAGAAATATTAACGTTTTTCATTAATTCCAAAGAAATTTCCAGATTATGTGGATTTCCATGCTTCGGATCATGGTGGAAATTCAATGGAGACTGAGAAAGGAAAAGAAACTGACGTTTTTTGAGTGTCTACTAAATGTCAGGCACACTGATATGACTTATATCCATCAGGCTGTTGAATCAAATAAAATCATCTCAGCAATCATGCAAGGCAGATATTGCTATCCCCGTTTTACACATGTAGAAACTGAGGCTCAGAGGGTTAAAGGACTTGACAGAGGCTCTGCCAGTAGCAAATAATAGACAGCAGGACTTAATGATGGAAAAGCAACACTGAGATCGATGTGACCTTTTGATAAAAAAAATATATAACCTGGAGTGCCAGTCTATCAGGAAAGCAGATTCACAGGTCTATCCTTACAGGCATCCTGACAAATAGATCATCACCAAATAATTAAAATCTCAGGAGATCAAAAGATAAAAGGTATGGACAATGAGGTACAATGAAGCAAAGATACCTTGGTGAATTCTACTTGTTCCTCAGGGTTGCAGGAATAGAGAAAAGCATCACAACCCCCCCTGGATCTACTTACTCAATCCTCTGTACAAAGGGCCTGCTGAGGACCAGGGCAATCTGGAGGAGAGTTCACCCAGAGCACTCTCCAGGGGCCATTTCTGAAGTGGAATACAATGGTTTTGCCCTATTCTTGGCTACTCCTTCCTTAGCAAAGACAGAATTGGATGGGGAAATAAAAGGGCAAATTACTAACACCCTCCTGGACATGAAGGATGGAGTCAGGTTTCTAATGTCGTTAAATTTTCACCAAAGATGAGAGGAAGTGGAGGACTTAATGTTGAATTGCTATGATTTTTTAATCTCTGTTCTTATTCTTTATGTCTTAAGAAAGAGATGGGTCAATGCCCTCAGAAGTAAAGGAAATAGAAAAAAGTACAATGAAACACTCCGATAAATAAATAGAGCATATAGGAAATATAAGTGGTGTTTTCTGAGCAATGGGAAATCCAAACGACCCTTGTTGTTTTGAGATTCATATGTTTGCATATCACAGATGCCCTATTGCTTTATTCATACCGTTAAGAAGGAAAGGAAGCGCTGAACCATCAGCACCTGTCGTTAAATCATTAGAGAAACACCACTGTTAAAGATAGAAGACTTTTAAAAGACACATATGCTCACATATACACATACACAACATTGTGCAACTTTATTTAACCAGAACCCAGGGACCTTACTTTTTGTATTGCCTGGCCAACACATAGATTCTTCAAAGCTACTATTTTAAAGAAATAAATGCACATAAATAAAATTTATTATTTATTCATTTATTTTTCCAGTCTGATCACTATTTGGAGAACTGGATCAAAGACACATTTAGAATGGGTTTAGGGGCGCCAAATGTATCAGAATGAGATGGAATTTTTATACCAATGCTACGTTTAAGAATGCCAAACTGATCACTACATATGTGTCTATTGATTAAATAGATTTTAAGAAGAATTCTCATCAAAAGATAAAAGATCAAAAGATAAAAGGTGTGGGACAGGGATACTCCCATCTTCTTTGAGTCCAGACACCATTTTTTGAGGGTTCCTCTCTGCTAATTAGATTGCACATACTTTAAAATTGTCTGGAGGGGCTCTTGTATTCAGGACCAATTTCCACCAAACATTCTATAATGTGTCCTAAATCAAGGCAAGAATAATAGGTGGTAAAAATATAATCTGCCTTCAGACACCTACAAAGAATTGTGATTTCAGAGAGTTGCTTCATCCTAAAGAAATGGTGTCTTCTCATATCAGATTTATAAAGCAAATACTGTGCTTATGTTAGCAAACATTATGGTGACATAAAAATCCTAGGTCTCTTGTCCCTTTTGTTAATGAACCTTCCTTAGTCATTAAGATTACCCATCTTTATAAGTGGCTATGTATAAATTAGCACGATTTGCAATAAATTTTACACATCTATCGAAGGGCAGCTCAAACGTCATCTCTTCATACCTTAACAATCTCCCCAATCCCTGACCCATCCCATGACTGTTGCACTATTATCACTATTATCTCTAATGTTCACTTCACTATTTGGAAATTGGCAAAGATTTAGACCCTAATTTGACTCAACATGCTTTTGAAACCTCAACTAGATGCTAAACTCAATCGTCAAATCATGATCTTAAATTTTCCTTAATTCTTGTGTAGAAACATTTCCAGTACAGTGTTTCACACTCGTTTATTAATTCATTCATCCCCTTCTTTGTTCATCAAATGTCATTGTGCACCTGTTCTCAGTGACTATTGAAGTGCAGTAATTACATTCACAGAAATGAGATATTTACAGCAATATAATCTACAGAAAAACAGAAAGAATACATTTACAGAATAAATGTGAGTGTCCCCAGTCAGTATAGGGAGAGAAGAAACTTTGATAAACAGCTTCGCTCATGGTAGTGGCGGATAGCAGAGTGCTCCGAACATTATGAAGTCCCACAGGAAATTCTGACTAACGAAGTGGTCTTGTTTGCAAATATATGCCTTTGGGCTGAGATTTGCAGAAAGCCCAGGACACTTACATTGTTTACCAGATGCATATTTTCTATTTGTTGATCATTCCACTATTTTTGTATTTAAAAGCCAAACAAATAAACAAAAAACAAAGTTGGCAATTATTACTTGTTTTTGTGGATGTCCTAGAGGAAAGACGAATTAGTCAAAAGTTGGAAATTCATTTTAGGTGTCATTGACCAAAAGAAGATACAGGTGGAGAAGAGTTACGTTATGAAATTTTGAATCATTTCACCAAGTTTAGAGTTACTTATGGTGAGCATGGAATGGTGGGAGTAGATGGAATGGCAGGCTGAGGTGTCAATGATTTCTGATGAAGGACTGGACTGTTGTTGAGAAGGAACTTTAGGTGGCAGGTGACCATGCTGCACAACATGGAAATGCCATTAACATTATCATCTGCATGAATGTTGCTTTGTGGGGATGTACAGTGGAGCTGTGCGAGGCATAGCCCACAAAACCACCCTGCTTAATTGCCTGGATCTGGCCTTAGGGTTGGTATCTAGGTATTACCATTAGGACCATGTTGAGGTCCCATGTGTAAATGTTTCCATCCAGGGCAAAGAAGTTATTAATGGTTAAAGTGTGGAGTGAATATCTGTAGAAAAATCCATTCACCTATCACTGCTCCAGCAAATTATGCTTCTTCTTTGAAAAATGTTACTGTTCATGCGCATATTCTTTGCTTTTCTATCCCTTGGGTGCCACATACTTGATGTGAGGCTTTTTTCCTTTCCTTTTTGGCAATTAGAGTGCAAAGGTGCCCATGAGGACTGAGGGTTTGGCAGAATTTTACTAGTGAACACAGGGGTGCCTACTGCTGGCAGACAGCACCACAACTTATTTTGAAAACATTCATTTGGGCTAAAAATGATAAATCTGTATTTATCTTCTTAAAATGCTCCCAAAGGGGAGGAAAAAAGAAAAGAGAGTCTGGGTTTGGAAAGCGCATAGACCAGAAAGAAGAAGAAGGCAAAATCTGCTTTCCCCAATAATTTATCTTCTTTGATACTTCCCAGTGGGCATTGGGTACATTTCCAGTCTGTGTTTTGAAAGATAAAATGAATATTTCATTTAACCTGCAGTATTCCAGAATATGTAATATCCAAAGTCTCATTGTGAAGAACCAGAAGAGGCTGCTATTCCTCACCTCATATAAACCAGAAGAATGTTTTCCAAATAAAAAACAGTTGACACCGTCCCTGCGTGTTATAGTAGCCCACAGTTGATAGTTCTGCAATACTTCCTACCAATTCTTTCTGGTTACTAAGATGCTATTTATATTACCTAGGACTATTTCTCCTCAATGTTTAAATCTTTTAAGAAGTAATTATGTATTTGAAAGATAAATTGGAATGAATGGATGATTCTTGGACATTGATAAGAGAATCAAGAGCTCAATTTCCTCTAAATTGATAACTCATTGCTGAAAATTATAATCAATTAGAATACAATTGTATTTTGGTAACATGTTAATGAATAGATAAATGAATATTTTTCTTTATAACCTAAGTAAAAGAACATGGTTTTCTAAAATTTGTCTCTTTTCTTAGTTAAAGGCCAATGAATTTTTTTTTTTCTTATACAGTATTTATCCAACTTTAATGTGCATGCAAATCAATGGGAGATCTTGTTAAAAATGCAAATTCTGATCTGGGAGACCTGGGTCAGGCCTGAACATTTCTAACATGTTCATCATGAGTACCAGTGCCCTTGGTCCACAGATGACACTTGTAGCAAGGTTGCCCATCCTACTACTTAGAATATTGCTTGGTAAGGCTGGGTGCAGTGGCTGACACCTGTAATATCAGAACTTTCGGAGGCTGCAGCAAGCAGATCACCTGGGATCAGAAATTCAAGACCAGCCTGGCCAACATGATGAAACCTCGTCTGTACCGAAAATACAAAAGTTAGCCAGGCATGGTGTCACGCGCTCGTATTCCCAGCTACTCAGGAGGCTGAGGCAAGAGAATCACTGAAACCCAGGAGGAGGAGGTTGCAGTGAGCTGAGATCGCACCACTGTACTCCAGCCTGGGCGACAGAGTGAGACTCCATATCAAAAAAAAAAAAAAAAAAAAAAAGAATATTGCTTGCCAAATAATAGGAATTCAATAAACATTTGCCAATGAGTGAATTGATAAAGAAATGAATCTCAGACTCATTCTTGTTTTCAAGTTACTCTTGATATTATCTCCTAGTTGCGTTAATTGCAGACCTTAATTAACACAGACACGATTGGTATTTATTCTAGACCACCAAATGCTAAAATCTATAGCTTTGAAGCAAAACATATACATATACCACCTTTTTGCTATAGGGGAAATAGAATTATAGCATGAATGGGACCTTATAGGTCATGCAATGCCATCACATTATTCAACAGGTTAGAAGAGGAAAGCCAGAAAAGTCAAGTTCAGAGGCTACTTGGGGTAGTTGAAAAAATAAAAGTTGGAGGCTGGGACAGTGGTTATGCCAATCAGAGTTGAGGGTCAAACCTCACTCATTGTGTTACAGTGTGGCCTTGGGAAGTCACCTTACTTCACTAAGCCTCAGGATCCTCCCCTGAACACAGACTGAATTTTAATTGGGGTATCTATCCTTCTTACAATTCTGTTCTTTGAAGGATTTGGACTTCTGGCCTCACCACTGGTCCAGTTCAGGGACCCACTGGGAGTAAACCAATCAGCACATTCTATTCTCCTGGCCACACTCATTAAGCATCCAGTTTAAGCAATCTAATGAGTCCATTTAGGATCTCTGTTAGAGATGCCTTTTTCTTCGTCAGGATGGTGGTTGATATGAAGATGTGAAGTCTGGAACTATAGCAACGAATTTGTTTTCGCTGGAGAATCCAGTCTCAGGATGAGGCTGGCTCTATAGAAGCAAGTGAGAAGGTAGAACTGATCCAGGTCTGAATCAATACAGCTCTGAAGCCTAATCCACTGAAGGACTTCTACTTATATTAAGCCATTTGAATTATGTTTTCTGACATACAACTCTACAGCTTTTCTCTTCATCGTTCTATCCTAAAATGTTTCTAAATCATCTTGGACCTAAGGATATTGAAAAATAAAATACCTTTGTATATCTAAATATGGTCTTTCTTATCTAAATATCTAAGTAGCCCACTTTCCCAAAAGCCTTTATCAGAATTTGGTCACCTGAAGAGTCTCTTCTTGGACCTTATATTCAATCTTCCATTGTGCTCAGTTTTCCATTACAATAGTTATCATCGGATCAAGTGTGGGAGATATTATGTCAAATCCCACTTTAGTTTCATTTTCCTTGAGCCCCTTTAGCAGAGTGGCATCCTTTCTCTTAGTGCTGGCATTTGCACACCATCAACTTGTTCATAGTCTGGCTCAAGACCCAATTTTGTTCCCAAGCCAAGGGAAAAACTTCCCTGCGGCCAGGTGATTCAGTTACTGTTGCTAATAAAATTATGTCTTAAAACTGACCTTAGCGTCTGAGGCATCATGGAACCAGTTAGTTCTCTCACTGGATTTGTTCAATCAATATTAAGAGAGGAATTATAAATATCCAGGCAACAGAATGGACACTTGAAATGTAGAAGGCACAAAAACAATTCTGTGAGAAAATGGCATCAGTGTCTTGACCTGGGTGTGGGTCAGACTGGTCTCTGCTCAAGGAGGGTCACCACATCTCATAAACTCCAATGACACCATAGTATAGACACAGACGTTGGCGGATTAAACTTGTTCTAGGAAGCAGGTGTTCATCTGCTGGAACAACATTTGAGCTGGACTTCACGATGTAATGTGGTGCAGACTCCATGATATTGAGCATTTCCACTTGTTTTAAAACCAGCCACAATTTTTTTTTCAGGTCTCTACAAAAACACTCCTCACATATTTATTGAATCTATCTATTCCTCTCTGTATTTTTTTTTACTTTGTTAGTTGTGCCAGCCAGATGCCAAGATGGCTCCAGTGATCGCCATCTTCCTTTATACACACCTGTGTAGTGCACTCTTAAAATGTAGGATGACAACTGTTGATGGCTGACCTTTGGCTTCTCTTTAGTGGAAGCCATAAGAGCACAGATGTATAACCAAAAAAGTGAGGCGAGAGGCCCTGGAGATGAGGTGATGGAGAATAGGGGTAAGCGTTTGAGACCAAGCAGAAAGAATATTTCTAGACTCTTCTGAGATTTGGAGTCCTAGAAACCTAAGAGATAGATTCAACATTAATTGCATCACTAGGTATTACATTTTATCTCAACAGAATAAATACAGTGAGAGAATGAAGAAAGCATTGGTTTTGTGATTGAGGTTGGTTGGTTTTCCTCACTTGGTGTATGCATGCGATCTACTCACGTGAGTGGTAAATATACCATAAAGTACTTATATGGATTTAACATCTTCAAATAGCTTTGTGGAAGGAAGAATCCTTCTTCATTATTTCATGACATTTTTAGTAGGATGGGGAAAAGTCCTATATGCCAAGAGTAAGATTCCATGGCTCAAATTATCTGTAGAAATTTATTAAAATGTAGAGAGACTGATAAATTACTCACAATAAAATTGTTTATTTGTTGTGCATTAGAAAGGATACTTATACCTTATTTGATTCTAGTACATATTCTGTGAATCATGGAAGTATGTTTTTTGGTGTACTCCTAAGTCTATTTGAGGCTCAGCTTTCACATATGTAAAATGAGACTCTTTAAAAAAAAAACACTCCGAATGTTCTGGACTAGTTCTAACATTGCAAGATTTTACCTCCATCATGCCATGCAGCTTTCAGTGATAAAGACTTTGTCAACAGTTGCAACAAGATAAATATCTTCTACATTCATGCCCATTAGACCCCTAGTTCATTGAGCTTTAGAAGTGAAAGCAGTCTGTTCAAGGAAGATTCCATGGTGATCAAAAGAGGAAGGAAATAGAATATTTTTTCCTTAAGTCAATAGTACAAGTTTGTGTCAAGAGTTCCTGTGTTACTAAGGACAGTCTGAAATTTTTAAGTGACTTTCACTTAAAAGCATACATTGCTATTTCACCCAAGTAAGTAAAATGGATCCAAAGATGAAAGTCCCATTTTTTTAATACTGTCACAAATCCAAATTAAGGAGAGGTATCTGCAAAAGCCTTTGATTATAGATCATAAAATCTCCAGCTTATATCAGACACTGTAAAATCGCTCAGTGACAAATGAAATGCCTATGCACTAAATATATCTTTAAGCACCTTGCAGTTCAGATACGTTTATCTCTGAGATACAATAGTACTTCTGCAGGTCACAGGTACAAGGTCAGAAATGCTGGTTCTGCTGGTTTGGAATGTAACACTAAATGGCCCATTATTTCAGGACATAGAGCAGAGGCTTCGAGCAAATACACAGACTGCATTTCATGTGGAAACTTCAGAAGCCAGTAGACCAGCCATATTTAGAAATAATGATAGACTAGACCCAGCATGCACACGTATGGCTCAAAAACCACAGGGACCCACCGGGATTCAGCTTTATAACAATAGCTTGCATCTGTGCAGTGTTTTGTAGTGTTTCAAAGGACTTTCACATACAGTACCTCATTTGATCTTCACAGCAACATTGTGAAGTAGGCAAGGCTGGAATTATTTTCCTCATTTTATAGGACAGAAAACTAGACTCAGAGAGGTTAAGTGACTTGGCCAAGGTCACCCAGATGACATGCAACAGAATCAGAGGATTTGAATGTGTACCTGATGAGTTAAAATTCAGTAATTGTTTCATTACAACAAGAAAACAGAAGCTGATAATGCCCATTCCGATAAACTGTTGGCCATTTGGGGCTCTGCAAGTCTATAGTATGGAGTGAGGCAGAAAAATGTCATAGACATTTGATAAAATTGTTTCTATCTTCTCTTGCCATTTCCAAATGCCTACAGGTGAAACAGGTATATTTTGACAATGACAGTGGCAAAGTATCTCCAGTATTAGTCATTGAATGGCCAATGTGAGAGGTTCCCCCAAGAGTGAGTTTGGATAAGTGAGAAGGAAAGGAAGCAGAACACCACTGGATGCTGAATTATGAGCAGGACACCATAGAGAAAGGCACAAGCTGATAGTGGATGAAAATTGAAATGCTGAAATCATCCTTCTCAATGTTACCTTCTCATCAAGTGAATACCTGCCTCGCCCTCCTCCAATATTGTCTCCAGCCATTTGTTATTTAGAGGTACCTTTATGTGCCTTGTTTTGCTGTTTCTTGGCTGCTGAGAAACCTGAAGGTATTTTTCTCTCTCTTCAGATAAATAAGTTTAAATTTTTCCTATCCTCCCTCCACCTCTAAGTGGTGAGTCCTGTCTCTCACTTCTGGAAAGCCCTCCTTTGCATACTGCTAAACAAATGAGCCAATCCTCTCTAAGTGCAAAAGAAAAGCATGGACTTCCACATCCTGTGCTGGCTCCTAACAAGAAATGCCAAGTCTGAAACAACTATGGATACTTTCCTTCCTTATTCTTACTCCTATAGCATTCACCATTAATAGATTCCAGAATTATTTTTCCCCTTACTGAGCTCAATGAGGTCATCAGTGTCCTTCTGCAATGCAGTGACTTAGATGGTTACCAATAATTACTGAAATGAGTCAAAAGAAATGGAACCGATTCCACCCTTGTTCACCCAGAGATTTTATGGGAAGAGAAGGTTGAGAGCTTTCCTATAACACCTTTCCCACCCAAGTCAAAACACATATTTGACCTAGAAGGCAAGAGCTGCTGTAGGTTTTCCTCTAGCTTTCTTAGCCTCATTTTGGTCCATCTCAGATTTGTGTATTCAGAAGCACTAAAAAATAGCTTGTATCCTGTGAATGAGTTAGAGTGGTAGTTCCAAAATTTTGCATGTAAAAAATTAAGAATCTATGACTCAAGTGATCATTTTGTTTTTTAATACTTCTTTCTGTCCTGTGATTCTAACTCATTTGACCAAAATCAAAATGCTAATCAGGAGTGGGAAGCAAGAGGGATAATTAACTGCGTCAATCAGTGACTTAAGCCTGAGTATCTTCCATTTTCTCTGATTTTTTTCAGAAATGGAGAGAAAAATCCTTCTTTTAAATTTATTTGTTGAAAATTAAGAGAGATAAAGACGTATTCGGCAATCTCTTGCTTTCTCTGCCTCACAAAAGGTGGGCAGACACTCCTGCATCTTTGCACAGTAACCCTCAGGCTTTAATTCTTTTCACCAAGGAAGTTCCGAGGCCCCAGATAGTGAGGAAGTTCGGTTTGAAATAATTGAAAAAAGGATTCCAAATTTTACCTTGCAGACAGAATGGCAACCTGCAAATGTATTCTCAAAGTATATTGCAAGTGGAATTCATCATCCTTATAGAAATAAAAAGATGGCAGTTCTGTCAGGGCTACTTGCATGACATGTCCAAAGGGACATTGCTGATAAAAGGCTTACACCTACTGCTCCTCTCCGGTCCTTTGTATTAAGACAGGAGCAGACACACCCAGAAATAAACAAAAGATCCCATATTTAATAAAAATGAGAATACGTGGAACTGGAAGAGAATATATAAGAACTCTATGTTCTGTATTTGGTGGTGACTTTCAGGAAGCAATGGGACGAAAGAGATGCTGGATTGGTTAAGGTTGTGCATTGAAGCCAAAGTTTCAATGTAAGCTGTGAATAAACAAGAGAGGGCAGTGTTGACGCATCTAAACCAAGTCAAGGCAACTTACAGGCTGACTACGAGAGACATTTTTTTTTGTTCAAAATTTATGAATTCTTACTGTTGTTTGTCTCATCTCCCAAACTAGACCCCTCCACCCGTACACATTTCTCTTAGAAGTTTTGCCTGACCTCCTTCAAATAAGAAACCCTTAAGTAACATCGAGCTGGAACCTGAGCAAAGATTTAACTGTGATGACGGAGTCAAGAATGAAAAACAAACCGAACCAGAGAAGGGAAAGAAAAACATGATAAATTACTTGTAACTAAATGGAATCATTTCAATCAAAAGGATTTTTTTTAAGTGAATGAACTTGCTTCTTTGCTTGATTCTAGCTTTAGCAAGAAGATCAAAGAGATTTATGACCTGTGTCTCTTCAAGCTTGATGCCAGAAACCACATGTTCTCATTAATAGTCATTTTCTCGTCAAAAGAAGGCTTTTATTCAGACAATGTGCATTGCTTTCATAGCTATATTGTTGGCAAAATTTTTTATTAGAAGTTGGATGTCACGTCTTAAGGGATAATGTGTTGTATGTGTGTTTGTGTGTGGGTTGAGGAGCATTTAATTGCTTTTATGTTTCCAAGATACCAAACTTATGTGTCCTGTGTATTTCAACTTCCAGCATTCTGCCTGTTTTGTTAAAGCAGGAGATCCACTGACATGGTGAGAGGTTCAATGGACAAAGGTTAATCTCTAACCATTTGGATGTATTCAGCGTGATGATATGAGGGGCTGAAATTTCCTTTGGAGTTCAAATTTTGCACATTTTAGTACTGCTAGCTTCACACTGAGATTCCACAGGATGCTTCTTGTGGCGACTTCAACAATTATCTCCTGAATTTGAGCAACCAAAGTTCAAAAGCTGAATAGTGAAAAAATAAAATAAATAACTACAAATCTCTCTGCCTCTTTCAGAAACAGGATGTTTTGTTCCTCTTCATTGAGTGATTTCTGTTTGCTTGTTTATTGAGTACATCGGCCCCAGTCTGTGTTTCAGGATATATTTAGGCACACAAATAAATTATAAGCAGAAATAATGGAAAAGTTCAATTAAACAACCAGTTTGAATTTCTGTCATAAAATTAAACAGACCAATTGTGTAGAACATTATATAACCACAGATAAAGCAATAACATATATTTGGGAAATATTTTCAATGTGACATTAAAACAAAGATGAAACCAAGGCCCATTATTCCCTGGGGACTAAAGCCACTGATGGCTGGCTTGTGACCCCCACCCTTAGAGAGGAGTGACTTTTGGCCATTGCAAATTTTTAACTTTATGCTGCAAAACAGAGGGCTCTCTCAAATGGACTGTTTTCTTTCTCAAATCATTCTTTTTTCTTGGGTTATATTTCACTAAACAATCATCATTTTCTTTCCACTTCTCAGGCCAATTTACTTGGCCTCTTTATGTTCCTGCTTTTTCCCCAGTGTCCAAATATTAGAAATCCCCTAGTCTTCGTCCTAGTGTGCACTGGTTCTGCAGTTTCTCCTTAGATGATCTCATTCATTGCCATGCTATCAAATGGCATCTATATGTTGATGGCTTCCACATTTCAACCTAATCCTGGCCTCTCTTTTGAGCTCCCCATGTGTATACCAACTGCTTACTGGATGTCACCAATTGGATGGCTCATAGGCATCCCAAAATTCAGATGATCCAAATGGCATTCCCAGTATTATTCTTCCCCAAAGCTGTCTCCCTCAAACCTTATCTAGAAAAGCTACCACCAGTCAGCCATCTGCTCAGTTTGATTTCTCTCTCTGACAACCCAACCCTATCCATCTGAAATAGATGAAATACACATACATTTCTTTTGGTGTATGTGTTTGTGTGTGCGTGTATATGTTTCACATAAATCTATTTTTCCCCATCTCCACTGCTCTCACTCCACTGCAAGCTACCATGATCATCTCTCACAGAAACTACTGAAAATTTCTGAACCATTCTCCCTGTTTACATTCTTAGCCTTTCTAATCCAATTATCCTATAATAATCACAGTGATCTATTTTTGTGATTATTTATTTTAGCTTTTGTAGAGATGGCATCTCACTATGTTGCCCAGGCCAACCTTGAACTCCTGGCCTCAAGCAATCCTCCTGCCTTGGCCTCTCAAAGCGCTGGGATTACAGGCTGAAGCCATGACACCCTGCCAGAGTGAGCTTTATAAATTGTTGCCTGCTTATTTTGCATTCCTTCTTATAATGCTTTGGTATTTTCTCCTTCACTTTGAATAATATTTTACCTACATCCATGGCTGATATGGTTCTTACTTTCCTTTCCAAATTTATCTCGTACCTCTCTGTCCATGGCTTACTCTGCTACAGCAGCTCAGGCTTCTTTTAACATACTTGCTAAATTCTTCCCTAATTCAGGCTTTCTGCACATGCTATTCTTTTTGCTCTTTGCAGGAATGACTCCTTCTCAGCTGTCATGTGTACGTTTAAATGTCAACTCTTCACAGGGACGTCCCCTAACCATCATACCTCACAAGTCTCTTCCCTGTCTTTTTTTTTTTTTTTTTATCCTTATACCCTGTTTTGTTCTTTCAACAATACATGAGAGCAGAGGACATGTCTGTTTTATTCACCAAGGATCCACTCAGTGTCTAGCAGTGTTTGTCACATATTAATCCCTCAATAAATATGTATTGAAGGAATAATTTTCTTTAAAAAAGAAAAAATGGGCCAGGTCCAGTGGCTCAAACCTGCAATCCCAGGAGTTTGAAAGGCCAAGGTGGGTGGATTATTTGAACTCAGGAGTTTGAGACCAGCCTGGGCAATGTGGTGAAACCCCGTCTCTACCAAAAATACAAAAAGTTAGCTGGGTGTGCTGGCAGATGCCTGTGGTCCCAGCTACTGTGGAGGCTGGAGTGGGAGGATCACTTGAGCCCAGAAGGTGGAGGTTGCAGTGAGCTGAGATTGAGCACCTGCACTCCAGTCTGGGCGACAGAGGGAAATCTTGTCTCAAAAAATAAAATAAATGAATAAAAAAGGAAAAAGAAAGAAAGAATATGATGAATAAACATTCATAACTAATGAAATAGCAACTTGCATTTATTTGTTTATTCATTTTAGAGACAGGGTTTAGCTCTATCACCCAGGCTGGAGTGAGCCATCATAGCGCATAGAAATATGTAACTTCTAACTCCTGGGTTCAAGTGACCCTCCCACATGAGCATCCAGAGCAGCTCCGTCTACAGGCATGTAGCACCAACCCGGCTATTTTCTGTAGAGACAAGGTCTTGTTACGTTGCCCAAGCTGGTCTCGAATGCCTGCTTCAACTGATCCTCCCTCCTCAGCCTCCTGAAGTGCTGTGCCCAGCCATGAAGCAACTTTTAAGGGTATACTTGAAAGAATAAATTTTCTTAATAAACTAGAAATGGCTCTCTTCCAGCCATACACAAAGCTCTATAGAATAAAATAACTTTTATGGTTCATAGGTATGTTAAAATAGAAACTCTTCTCCTTTTGTCGGGCCAGGAACTATCTGCCTATGATCTAGAGAATACAAAGGTAACTTGAAGATACTCTCTGTCCCTGAGATCACAGCAATTATTCTCCAATGAGCATGAAAGTTTCTTCTTGAAACCATTTAATGTGTCAGTGCAAATAACATATTTAATTAATTCTGAAACGAAGTTATTGATTCAAAATCACCTGTTTAATGTGACAGGAGCAATCAATTGAAGTAGAATTTATTTTTCTGGGCACATATCTTGGCAACCAGCAGTTGCTTCTTAGGGACTGGCCCTTTGCCTGCAATTTGCAGTATCTGACTCTGAGTGGGATGGTGTTCTGCTAATTTAGATAACTACAAAAAAAAAAAAAAAAAAAAAAAAAAAATTTAAATGCCCCACTGGGTCTAATTGAACAGTTAGAAATTATAAGACATGGATTTGAAAAATTTAAATGAAAAGAAACAAACATATCCAGATTTGGTCCAAACAGTGAAAACTTCAGAATGAGTAAGAAAATTTAAAAGGAAGACAAGGTGGGAATACCTTGGAAAAACACTTTAGTATATGTTGTAATCTGCATGATATCATACTGATGGTTACTATATTTCCATCATTCCCTAGGTTGCACTATAGTTTTTTAGGCAAGTTGTAAAATTTGCCTTTCTATGTTGTTTACTGGGAAAAGTGAGCTTACATTAAGAATAGCATACTATGTAAAACTTACCTAGAAAATGAAAGTAAAGGAGTACAGAATCAAAGAAAGGATGATGCTGATGTTCCTGATCAAATCAATTAAAAGAAAAATATTATTCATTTCAGCATTATACACAAATTACATATCTAATAAATTGAGTAAAAATGTTTTACATTTAAAATAATTTTTTTCATATTAAAACAATGTGAACCCCGAAATAAACAGATACAAAGACAGAATATATTATTCTGAAGAAATTATACCAAAACTAGAATTTGTAATTGTCAAAAACATTGAAAACCAAAGTGTTAAGAATATAATAGATTGGTGTGTTTTTACTAGAATCTGGGCAGGGTTTGTTGTCTATAAAGAGGTGGGTGACAATGAACAGCATCAAAGATATTGGAGTGGGAGGTGAGAGGACTGCTTTGAGGCCAGGAGTTTGAGACCCACCTGGGCAACATAGTGAGACCCTGTCTCTAAAAAATTAAAATTAAAAAAATCACCTGGGCATGCTGGTGCATTCCAACTATTCCAGAGGCTGAGGCGGGACAGTCACTTGAGCCCAGGAGCTCAAGGTTACAATGAGCTAGAGCTATGATCCCACCACTATACTCTAGCTTGGAAGACAGAGTTAGCCCTGGACTCTAAAAAAAGACAGATGGACAGAAAGAAAGAAAAGAAAAGGAAAGGAAAGGAAAGAAAAGAAAAGAAAATAGAAAAAATTACTAGGGGAGAAGAAACCAAGGAACCAATGTGTGCATAGATCATATGAGGCATTTCAGATCCACAGATAAAAATAAGTTGAAATGCAAATGTCTACCTGTCTTCTTCCACACTGAATGCATAATGAATGGCTTTACATTCCAGGATCTATTGTCTTTAATGTGAACCCTCAGAGCTTTCCAGTGTATTCACACCTTTACACAAATCATTTTCTTCCACCTACTTTTTAAGTATGGCTGTACATGTTCTCAAACTTTTCCTTCTGTCTGACAATCCACCCTCTTCCTATTGTTTAACCATATCAAGCCCATCTTTTGTGACCCAAAGGGTAGCTCACACTCTTTTTCAAACTTTTTCTGACCATTTCATTTAGAAGTAAAATCTTTCTCTTTCTAGTTCCTATGAGATAATTATGTGCACAATACAATTTACATTTAATCATACCCTGCCTTTTGATGTGTCTTCTACTATTATCTTGAACTCTTATTTTGGTTTTGAATTATTATATCCATTTATTTTTCACAAATCTATGCTTACATGTTAAAATTGGATTGTAAGTCTTGATGGCAAGGTCCATGACTCATATTTATTATGTAATTTTCACAACATTCAGTACAGTTTTGCAAACATACCTTTACAACTGTGATTTTTCTTTTCTGAGGCTCATTGACCTGCTAAATTTCCTGAGCAGAAATCCTGTAGGAAGGGGTTTGCTTTGGATTATCCAAACTCTCTTGCATCAAGTGAAGACACGTCAGATTTTTAAACAAATTTTAGATTTTGGTTTTTAAATGAATTATTCGTATTCCTCCACCTTCTCTCAAATTCTAGCATTGTAGTGTTTGCTCCAGGGAAAGCCAATTGCAGTGCTATAAAGAAGGGATGACTCTGGGGTTGAGAATGTACTAAGGGTCCTTGGCCTGCCTTGGAGATTGTTTACAGTCCTCAATTCTCCTTTTTTCCTGTTTTTTTTTTCTTCCTATTTATTAATTGTCCTTATTGTTTATTTTTCATCTTTTTTTTTTTTTTTTACATTAACTGTTTATTTAGTGGTGTCACAAAGCCTGGAATGGAATTGACAGATTTTAGTTTTGCTCCCATTATACACTATGTGCTCCACAGACAGCAGTGGATTTAATGCTCACAACTCCTTAGTGAGATGCATTTTATTGTCCCACTTAATAAGATGAGAAACATGAGACTTAGAGAGGGTTTTACCTAGGTTGTTGAAACTAAAACCGCGGGGATTCGTTTTTGTATTTTTGTTTTTAGGAGAACCCAGAATTTGCTACACACTGAATACAAAAATGAAACCATCTAAGTGGGGACCCAGAGAGCTCCTTTTATTCCACTCTAGGTGCCCCAAACTATCCCAACCTACCCCAGTAAAAACATTTCCCCAGTCCTGCAGTTTTAGGAATGAATGCATAAAAATAGCAAAAGGTGGCAGTGGGTGAGGCTGTATGATAGATAAGAAGCCTGTGCGATGAGTCAAGGCTATTGTCATCTTGAAGCTAGTGCACTTGCTGTATTTTCTATCTCCTTTGGTTTTCATGGCCCCTACCATTGTTAGTTCCTCTAGTTAGAATTTGTGTGAGTAGTCGAATTTGACAGGTGATGATCATCTGGGTTACAGAAAGGAAGCACGTGAAAGGGTTTGTTATAATGACAAGAAATTACAGAGCCGCAATATTCAGTGTGATGCAGCACAAAATCCTCTCCCTGAGAGCTGAAACTGTGTATCAAGCCAAAGCAGTGTTGGTCTGTATGGAGCGGTCACCGGCTACCTTTACTGATAACGTTGCTAGGATATGAAACTCCAAATGCACTGTTAGTGTGAAAGTGGGATTTTTATATTTGGGAAAAAAAAAAAAAAAAAAACAGGTGGGGGAGAGAAAGGAAGAATAAGGAAAAAAGAAAGAAAAGAAAAGTCAGGAAAACAGTCAGTCCCTGGTGCTTTTCCTGGGCATTAGAGGCACAGGGATGACATCACCAGCAGCCTATCAGGGCTCTCCAGCTTTGTTCAGGTTCTGAAGCCATGTCATCATTGCCGATGTAGCCCAGAAATGAAAATAGAACCATCTCTAAATATACAACAATGAGAGTCAAGCACTGCTTTAAAAGGATGAGAGAACCAAGAAAAACTCCTTAAATCCTTAAATCATAGAGTCTTCCTTTCATAAAGAAACGAGAATTTGCCTTCTGGAGCCACTAACCCTGGTATTTATTTTAGTCTGCTTGAGACTTTACAAACTGGCAGTTAAAGCTAATTAAAACATGACCGACACCAACACCCAGTCATTTCAATTTTCTCCCGGATGTGGGACAGAGGCAGGTAGACTCTTCCCTAACAGGCAGCAGCGGGATGATGGCCACAGTGTCAAAGGGACAGTTTGTCTGGTTTGGATGTGCAGGACAAAGGACTCCCCAGCAAGGTGGGCACGTGGCTGTCATTGTTAGTACATTTCACTTAGCTAAAAGCACAGTTTACGGTTGCAGAAGTTTGATTGATCTGTTGATAAACACTAATGTTTTCCAGTTGACAATTTCTCCATGTTAATTTCTTTAAGGCTGGCAGACCTGCCTGGCAGGGACCTATAAATAGTATCAGTGTCATCATCCTTTTTAAGTTATTAATGAGCCATCGTGTTTCAAGGGGCTGGGATTTGGGGACAGGTTGTGCTTGACTGCAGTTTCTGACATTGATACGTTAGCATTTGGAATTTGGTTGAGATGAGAACATATTTTTAAAAAAAATTACAGCAGTGGCCAAATACATCCATAGTAAAAGAGAGTTGTTGATAATTAGTGACTAATTAAACTTTGGAGAGAGGAATAAAGTGCCAAGCACCTTCGTGAAGCATGTCCTTGATGCCGAGGCATTAGTACTGTCCCCACCTCAATTGCAGCTGCCCTTCGCTTTCTTTGCTCCCTCTCTCTACACATACCCTGTTATCACTGAGATAAATGAATGCCTGACTCTGGAAATCAGCTTCGGCCCAGACTGTTCTGTCTGCCAACTGGTGACAGGGGACCAGAGCAGACTTCTCCAATTAGCAGGTTCCCCATCAGGCAGCTGGATGCACTGTATGTATGTTTGTGGACAGCGCATTGCGGCAGCTCAGCCTCTGACTGAGGTCTCCTGAACTGATAAAGATGAGCCTAAAAGCAAGACAGACAAATGAGTAAAGTAGCACACCTTTTGAAGACATTCTCTCAGTCCAACTCTCCCCCAGCTTGAAGGTGGTTCAAATGAACACCAAAGGCATCATACAATAATGATGATAGTGATGACTGATATCGTGCCATCAGCACTCCTAAGTGGGTGCATAGCTTCTAAATGAGCATCAATATGAATGGGACACCTGCCCAAGCTGGGTTTGTTATAACAACTCAGGTATTTCTCTAATCTTGAGTTCTCACACTGCACAGAGATGACTAAGACTAGGGTTTTCTGGGCCAGGATTTTCTATTTAGATGTTTGTCCTTCCTGTCATTCTATTTACCTTTACTTTTATTACAATAACTAATTCCTCATTACATTTAACTATTTCCTTCAGGAGCTGTTTTTGGATTCCTGGCTCACGACTCTATCAGAATACATCACTATTCTGATGTCAAAAGTTTCTATATGTATTTTCATAAAACAATAATTTAGTAAATATGTTTTCATGCAATGTATCACATTCAGAAAATCTTTCTCAGGTAGGCTAATTTTAAGAAATGCAATTTTAAGCATACCAGGGCTAATGGTCTGGTATGTTAACCCCAATATATGAGATCTGACAACTTGGGAGCATAGAAATACAGAAAACGCCTCAAACATTTACTGTCCACTAAGGACATTTAGCTCAGCTGAACCAAAAAACAAAAACAATACAAAAAACAAACAAACAAAAAGACAGGCTTTCAGTTTCTCTGCTGGGTCTACCTATTTCTATTCCTTAGTAAGAGATCTCAGAAAGATAACTTAGGACAAAAGGCAAAGCCGATAAACCATTTTTTTTTCCATAATAAGCTAATTGTCTATGACCCAAAGAACATTATAGAAAATTTGAATTGGTACCTTTCTGCAAATCAACAACTTCCTGTACATAATTATTAGTTATAAACTGGCAACAAAGAAACAAATGTCTGATTTCAATAATCTTAGTTATATTTAGAAGCATTGCAACATATTTTTGAAAATTAAGGTCACTAATCTGCTCACCGTTATAATGAGAAATGGTTTCATGATACTGAAATTTGTTTCCTTATGTCAGAAGATAATTTGAGATATTTATGGGATAAGTTCAAATTAGTAGATTCAATCATCACGTAACAGAAGGCTTGATCAAAGTTGAGATATGATTATAAGACAATAGCAGTTTGGAAAAGGAGGGGAAGTTAAGGGAGAGAAATTGTGTTCATTTTCTTTGGGTGGATTCTAAGGTGGCTGAAAAGGCAACTCAAAAATGAAAATTACCAGACTGGTGACAGAGTTACTGGAACACTTACATGTCCTCCCTCAGAAACTAGTGAAGAGGACACATACTCTAGTGAGCTTGTTTAAAGGAAAACTAGAAATATTATCAGATAGTCACTGTTCATTCCTTTCACCCCACTACCAGGCAGTCCACCAATGCAACCACTGGCAGCCAAGAGGCAATGGGGGTGACTGAAGAAATTGTGTGAAAATAAAGAAGAGTCAGGTGCTTATATTAACTCAGTCCAAAAAAACCTGTCGAATAACACAGCTTCCTATAGGAATTTCATAACATCCCAGAAAAGTTGGGGAAAAGAAAGGACATGTTACCGTAATTAGAGTGACAAGAACAACGTGGAAAATGAATGTTAGGCAAAGCATGTGACGGAGAATCCAGAGACATGGTGACTTACCAAAATCATATTTCGTGCACTTTCTTGTGCTTATCTTCGAAATGAGAGATATTGAACTTGATAATCTCTATTAGCATTGATGGCCTTGCTATTGTATTATTTTGTGTTTTACTAAGCTGTGTGTATATCTTTGTGTCTTCACGTACATGTTTTTGTGTATAACAATCTAAATTGCACCATACATACATACATATGCAAATATATAATATATACATGTATATTTTATATAGGTAGATATACACATGTATATATTATGTATTTTTCTGTGGATGTATATTAAAAATGCATGGCTAATCTGGTAGAATATTCTCTCTCTGAAATCTTGGTATGGCCAACCCAGTCATAGCAGCCATCTTCCTCTTCATTATTGTAGTATTAATACGTCTTAAGACAATCTCCAAAGGAAGCTCATATATTCAATTGCAGAATACATTTTTCCACCTCCAAATTCTTTCAAAATTTTATTCAAATATCTTTTCTCAGATGTGGAATAACTAAGGACAATTTTAGATGATTGAAACAAGCAAGGAAAAAATATGTTTTAGGTAGTTTTAGTCTATCACTGCAAATTCTGTGACTCAAGGTAACATTATTAGTGAAACAGAACTTAGGTGTTTTTTTGGTGAGGGGGTTTTGTTCAGTAGTAATCTCTCTTGGCCTTGATTTAAGGAAGACTCCTCTTTTGCTCAACAAAGTAGCAAAGAGTGTTATACGGAGGCTTTGATGTTTCCCACTGTCTTCCCTGAAGCACTCACCAGCAACTTAAAGTCAGCAATCATCATACTCTTGGTACTGGAGATAGCAGATGAATTTTTTTTCCCTAGTAGTTTAATTTTGGGATAAAAAGGGATAGGTTCCAGAAAATAAATGTCACTAGGGTCTTGAATTTCGTCTTGTTATACATGCTCTCTGGATGTAGGCTTTGATCATCATTCATTCAGGCTATTTTTTTTTTCCACCAGGTTTTTGAAAAGATGTGTCATGCATGCCTGAGCTAACAAAACATATCTGTGTTTTCTAGTACCTATAGTGCTTGCTGTCCCAATGTTCTTTGCTCACTGTGTTCAATAGCCATCACACAGGCTACATTTCAGGGTGAGCAGAACATAAGGCCTCCAACATAGGCCTCCTTGTCCATGAGAGCAGGAATCTTCTGTTTCCTCCTTGCAGTGGGGATACAGTTCACAGATCTTTCCTCAATAGTAAAGTCATTGCATAGTCATCTCATTCTCCTCTTGCCTAAAATACCACTAACACATGAACCTTTTACTTCAGATATTTACTGTTCTGTCCTACAAACCATTTATAAGTTGACAATGACAAAGAGTGGCTCTTGATGCACAGAATAGAACAATGATTACATCATCAAAGAATTATGCAGTTATAGTCATGTAACTGCCCTGATTGAAGTAGAAGCAGGTTGTAGCAGAGAGCTTAGAACAGTTGTTCCATAAATGTTAAGTAACATCCATGTACATGTACATATACATATACATATATATATATATATATATATATATATATATATATATATATATTAAACTATTTTTAAAAAGAGTCAATACTTTCCAAGGAAGAATTGAAAAAGAGACAAAAAGAGAGTTTCTAAATAACACTTCATTGTTCAGAAATTCAGCATCTTAGTCTGTTTCAACTTCTATAGCAAAATACTTTAAACGAGGCAATTTCTAAACAACAGAACTGTATTACAGCTTTGCAAGTTGGGAAGTTGAAGATCAAGGTACCAAAAGATGTGATGTCTAGTGAGGGCTATTTGCTTCACAGGTGATGTCATTTTTCTATGTCCTCACATGGCAAAAGGGATGAACAACTCTCCCAGGCCTCTTTTATAAGGGGATAAATCCCATTCATGAGAGCCAAATGCACATGACTCAATCACCTCCCAAAGGCCCCACCTCTTAACTACCATCACCTTTGGGATTAGGTTTCAACATATGAATTTTGAGGGGCACAAACATTTAGACCATAGCATTCAGTACATCTCTTTTAACTCAAATTGTATAGTATTTTGGTATTTAACTCTAATCTGAATTAACCTGTCTGTATTATTATCATTATAGATATTTGTTAAGTATCTACTGGATAAGTGTTTTTGGAAGTTACAAATATAGACAAAACATACTTTGTTTACAAGTTGAGTGGCATTCTATTGTGTAGCAAAGAAAAGGTATCCAGAAATTTTACTCAAATCTAGAAAAAAACTTCATGGTGAGTTCATTTACAGAATGATTGACTAATTCCAACTGTTTGTTTCAGCTATTAAGTCCCCTACACAGACTTTAGAGGAGTTCTAATGAATACTTTGCCAGGATTTCAGTGTAATGAGATTTATATTAAAACCTTATAAGGAGAGTCCTACAAAGAAAGATCACTACCATTTGGTCTTATTCTGTGTCTAGAAGGACACAAAGAAAGAGGTCCCCCGATTTCTCTTCTAGTAACTTTTCTGTGATTGTGGCACATTGGCTTGTGTAGATGCTGGTTATAAAACTCACCAAGTCTCAAGTGTCATCAGTGTATTGTGTAAAATGATTGGCTAGTAGACATTGTTGTGTGTTATTGCCTCTTCCATCCTGTGAGTGGCATCTATTTAGAGAGACACTGCCAGTGCCTCAAGGTAAACACAGCCTTAAAAACCTTCACTCCAAAATACAAACTGCATGTTCCCTCAAGCTAAAGCCTTCCTGGAATACTCTATACTTTATTGATTTCTCTCTTTTCTGAGCTCCCAAAGGTCTTAAAGTCTGTATCACCCCCATTAAGAGTGCTTTCTCATACCATCTTGTACTATTAACTAATTGTTTCAAGTGTATTGGCCTTGTTCAGTTTGATGATTTGTGCCTCTTGGGTACTAACCTTTTCCTCTTTTTACCATCCACTACCAGGAAAATCCTAGGAAGGTAATTGACAGAAATAGTTCTTTGAATTACTGGTTAATTGAGCAGCATACTGAAATCAACAAATTATTTCTTAAACTTGGGTTATGCTTCTGGTTTGGATTGAATTTCAATAGGAAAATGGTACAATAGTCAAGAATCAAGAATTTAAAGTGGCACCTCAGATGTCAGCTAGCTTCCAGACAGACTATTTTCAAAGAACACTAAATTATTTTAAGAGAATGACTTTTTCTTCTCAGGAAAATTTGAGAACATGAGCATAATTAGGGGAATTGTACAAGGCTCAGGAGCTTGCTATTGAAGAAAACTATGCATTTCAACCCAAGTTACCTGGTTCAGTGTTTACCTTCATCCAGAAAAAAAAAGAAAAAGAAAGAAGAAAAAAAAAAAACACACAAAAACCTTGGAAATATTCAGCTCTTCAAAGTCAAGAAAGATAGAGGTAAGCTAGAATATCTGCATATACATACATGAGTGTTTGTAGTTCTGTATTAGTAGCTTAGTGCAAATGGTATATATTAAGTCTTAAGCAAGCATAGAGAGCCAAGAGTGAGAAAAATCTTAATCAAATGAGGATCTTCTCAAAGAAAAATCATTAAATAAAGAGGAAGTTTATAGAAGCATGGCAGGAGTTAAGGGGTTTAGCAAGGCAAGTTGAATCATCCAGACACAAGCTGTTGGAAGCTGATACTATTTCTACACCTAAGATACAGAGAGAGAAAACAATGTTACTGGAACCCAAGAGGGCTGGAACCATGGAGAATGAGCTGCCCAGAACAAAACTTCAGTCATGGACAGAGACAGCCAGAGATAGTGTTCTGATGCAGACGACAACAGGAAAGGAACCTGTCCCTCCTTCTGCCTTTTGATGTCCTATTTGTGCCTCCCATGTACTTAACTAGGATTCTGTGAGTATAACAGTGAGAAGTTATAATCCTTAGGGTCAATACTTCTGGCCACAGAGGAAGTACAACAATATGGATAATAGATAGGGGGCCAGGAAGATGGAGAATAACCAGCACAGTGTACTCCTTTTATCCTTCAGCTTTTGCCCTTGGCCTTGGTATAGATGATAAAACACCCCTTTTTAATATAGGGCAAAAAGAAAGTCATGGCAGCCACTGTGTATCATCTCAGGGTTTGTCTATTTAAGTCTACTTCTAAATTGTTCATAATTAGTAATGTAGGGTACCATCGGCATGCTTCATACAAGGTAGAGGGGAAAAAAAAGTGAGAAAAAAAATAAGATTAGCATAAACTAAGCATTAATACTTCTCTCCGACTCCTTAACTTTTCATAAGGCCAAAGCTGATAATCATAACTTCCTTTTCTCATTATCCATTCTATTAGAATGGTCTCACCTGGTCAGGATCCTTTACCTGGTGAGATGACCCAAACCTTTAAGTCATAGGCTCTGAGCCTTTAAAGGTCGTGTCTACATTGGTTTGCCAAAGTTTCCGTAAAGTGGTATTAGGATATTACCAATACCTGCAGTGAATCTTCTGGGTTCAAGACTTAGCCCCCCCGACCCTTATAGTGTAGCAGCAATCTACTTTCCCATGGGTGTTTGTTGAATGGCTGCGGAACCCAAAATAGCCAGAGACACATTTCAGCTAGCAATTTAGTGAAATCATGGCCATCGTCTCTAGCATTTCTGTGTCAAAATGGATAGGCTAGGTCATGCTGTGGCAACAAATGACCATGGAATCTCAGTCACTTACAAGGTTGATTTATCTTTTGTTCTCTATATCTGTTACTGGTTGACTGTACCTCTGTTCCACAGAGCTTTCACTTCAGGACCCAGACTGATAAATCAGCCTCCATCTAAACGTTTTTGGTTATGAGACAGAAGAAAAAGAGAAGATGTTGACCAAATCATTGATTTGTAAAGCTACTGCTTAGAAGTGATAAGTGATACATATCTCTTCTAGCCACATTTTATAGGCCAAAGTAAGTCACATGACTAAGCCTGATATAAATAATTATCATCCAGGAAATGACAGATATTACTTATGAACAATGATACAATCCTTTAAGGTCAATTAATCCAAAGTTGCTAGAATTAGAAGCAACTTCTCGAATCTGAGTAATCTTGCTATGGAGGATACAAATTTGATGTATTTGTTGTTTGTTTAAGACCAGTTTCACAGCTTGTAGGACAACACCTTGACCTTGCAGGGTGCTGATTCTCAGTCAGATTCTTTGACTTTCAAGAATAGATGGATGGCTAAAAGAAGGATTGCTTGTGTCTCCTCTTCCTGTAATGCTATCTCCCTATTTAACCTCACAGGTTCACTTTCTACACTTCTTTTTCTTGTTCTGTTGTCCAGAAGACTAATAATTTCTATGGCTTTCTTTGTATTGCTTTCTTTGTGTTGGATTTGGCCAGTGGAAAGCACTAGTGCAAAATCAGGCAAAAGCAGAGAGGGAGAGAGCTGGTGCTACTTCTTCCAAGCTTTCATCCTCCTCTGACCTCTGACAGTGACTTTATTCTCCTCAAACAGATGTGAAACCATTTGTGTGCAAAGTCTGTGTCATATACATTTTCTACACTTTCTTTATAGCTATATGCAGCTTGATGGCAGTGTTTCTAGTCTGTTCAACACGAAGGTTGTAGATGACTGCTGAAAAATTGCTTGTAGAAACCTGTTTGTCATCAAAACTGCAATGAAATACCATCTCACACCAGTCAGAATGTCTATTATTAAAAAGTCAAGAAATAACAGATGCTGGTGAGGTTGTTTAGAAGAAAGGAATGCTTTTACACTATTGGTGGAAGTATAAATTATTTCGACTGTTGTGGAAGACAGGGTGGCAATTCCTCAAAGACCTAGATGCAGAAATACCATTTGACCCAGCAATCCCATTACTGGGTATATACCCAAAGGAATACAGATCTTTCTATTATAAAGACACATGCACATGTGTGTTCACTGTGGCATTACTCACAATAGCAAAGACATAGAATTAACCTAAATGCCCATCAAAGATAGACTGGATAAAGAAAAGGTGTTACATATACACCATGGAATACTATACAACCATAAAAAGAAACAAGATCATGTCCTTTGTAAGGTCATGGGTGTAGCTGCAGGCCATTATCCTTAGCAAACTAACACAGGAACAGAAGTTCAAATACCACCTGTTCTTACTTATAAGTGGGAGCTAAATGATGAGAATGCATGGCCACACGGGGGAAACAACACACACTGGGGCCTGTCTGAGGGTTGAGGGTGGGAGGAGGGAGAGAATCAGGAAGAATAGCTAATGGATGTGGGGCTTGATACAGGGTGATGGGATGATCTGTGCAGCAACCACCATGGCACACGTTTACTTAAGTAACAAACCTATATGTCCTGCACATATACCCCTGAATTTAAAATAAAAGTTGAAAATGTTAAAAAAAGACACCTGTTTGCCTGTGAGAGACGAAAAGATGTTTTTTTGTTTTTGGTGACTTGCCATATTTCCATATTCATAACGTAACATTCATAACGTGGTATTATTCGTATATCCTCAGCAGGATACCTGTATTTTCACTCCTTGAACATTGCTATCCATATGTAATAAATTTCCAGGTACGGAACTATTCCATTAGTATTTTTTTTTTTTTTTACTCAGTCAATAAAATTACTGCATATGATTCAGGAACATCTTGGTTTTTGTTTTGTTTTGTTTTGTTTTTGTTTTGAGACAGTCTCCCTCTGGCGCCCAGGCTGGAGTGCAGTGGCGCCATCCGGGCTCACTGCAAGCTCCGCCTCCCGAGTTCACGCCATTCTCCTGCCTCAGCCTCCGGAGTAGCTGGGACTGCAGGTACCCGCCATCGTGCCCGGCTAATTTTTTGTACTTTTAGTAGATGGTCTCGATCTTCTGCCCTCGTGATCCACCCGCCTCGGCCTCTCAAAGTGCTGGGATTATAGGCGTGAGCCACCGCGCCCAGCCAGGAACATCTTGTTCTTAGGAGAATCGTTGTCTTTCTTGATTTTGGTATATCTAACTTTTACTTTTATCTTTCTATCATAATTATATCCTATAGTACTATAAAATTTGCTTCTTGAAAAATATTTCTTACGAAGTGTGTTTGCTGTAGAAAGCAACTATCACCTCAGAATTTTTATAGAGAATTTACGCATTTTTTTAGAGTTTGGAAAGCTCAAAACTTTCTATCATACTAGTTACTACTGCAAGTGTTAATTTTCTGATGAAACAAAGGTTCTTTAGGGGAACAGGACTCAAATAGTTGTGTGGGAAGGGAGTAGATTGGGAGAATGTGTTTGGGAGAGGAAAAGCAATGCAACAAAGAAAGAGTAGCAGGAGATAAGGATCTGATTAATGCTTACTACCCTATTTTGGTGAGGATGATCCTAATTAGAAACATCCGATATCTAGGTAGAACTCTTCGTCTGTGGTGGGCAACCCTCAACATTTCTAAACACATTCATGTCACATCATTCTATAAAGGAGGAGGACAGATTTGACGCAGCTTCTCTAATTGCTTTTATTGAAGTATGTAGCTTAGTATTGGCTCTACACATGCATTTCCTTCAACTTTAATGCCACCTGCTCTTCTCTTCAAGAATGTTTCCTTTCTACCACTTTACTTTAAAAAATTCTCATTATTTTTAAAGACGTTTTCACATGCTTTCCTCTCCAATGAGGCTTTCCAATTTACCCCTGTCCTGATTAATGTCTCCTCTAAACTGTAAGACTTATTGCTCATAAGTCTCCCTGGCTAATTAATCATATACTATTATATTGTTCATACTGTTTCCCCATCTTATTTTTTAACTTTCCAGTCATACATATTATCTTTCTACTTAACAGAGGTGTTGAGAAAGTAATCTTACAATCCCAATTCAATGTAGTGCCCTGGAGACTCTATGATGCTTGTGTTGGTAAGACACTACTTGATTGGACCAATGTGGCAGCCCTGTGAACAGAATTGCTTGTAGCTCTTCATGATTTAGGGTATGAAGATTGCCTTGTAGTTTGAATTTTAAAGTGAACAATGTTTTTGATTTAATAATTCACTCCCCATTTGCTAAGACTGATGGAGAGAAAGAAAACATTTTTATGTAACAAAGAATATAAAAGTGATGAATGGAGGTTTAGTGATGCCATATAACGGGGGTACCATCAGATGGAACCTAGTATTTTAAAGAAAGCTGAAGTTAAGACAGGGTGGTACCTACATCGTCGGGAAATGCAAAACAGAGCTCTCTAGGGCTTTCTAGATTTCCTGTGGTCCTTTACAAGGAGTTTGCTGGCTGGCCTCTTAATGCAGAACTATTCAGAGAGTAATAGAATTATAGAGTAGGAAAAACCTAAGGTTTGTGATTCAAAGACATCAATCAATTAGTATCCTATATTCTAAATGCTGGCAGACATGAGTGTTAATATGAAGGGTCAAAAACAGAATGAGAAAATAACCCTGAAGTGCAGAGAAATATAAGGCAATTTGGGACAAATCCAAGGAATATGATTTTTGATCGGTAAATAAGATTTACTGGGAGAATTATTACACACAAGACACACAAATAAACAATGGTCCTTGAATTAATTATTGTCAAAATGCTTATCCCACGTAGGGCACATATATAAATCTATAAATTATTTAGAAAAAGTTCAATAATGTGCGTTAGTATTTATAATGATTACTTGCCATATAATAACTGTTTCCTAGTCACACATTAAACATTTGCTTTGTTTCAGCCCTTAATGATTTTGTAAGCCTCACACCAGGGCCACACACTGCGTACTACATAAAAGGAGAACTCAGGCTCCCTCTTGCTGTTCAGGGCCTTAGTTCTGAACTGTTGGTCTTGACCCATGTTTTTGTGCCCCATTTCAGCTTGATTTTGATCATTCCAGCCCCAGCACTCATTGCTCATTCTCTCCACTCTAGCACCACCTTGCTTCGCTCTTTATTCTTAATGTGTTGTGTTATCTTTCCAAGTTCTCCTCCAGGTAGTACTAATTCTGCTGCCACAGGTAAATACTCTTCCTGTTAGAAACAGGTCCCCGGACCCCCTGGCTCAGTGCTGTTTCCTCCAGGCTCCTGTAACTCTTCTGCTCCCTCCCCTCAGGTAGCATGTCCTTTCAGCTTATCTATGCTTCACTATGAACACCAGGAATATCAGTAAAGAGCATACAACTCCCTATTTCCCTGTGAGGAACGGCAGTGTCCATTCTTACTTGTACCAACCATAGTACATATCAAAAGAATGGAGGCACGTTAAGAGCCCGAGACAAGTTTTATAATTTATTTGCAGACTAGATACACCTCAAGAAGATGGGGCAAATGGAGTTGTAGAAATGGAAGGTGAGTGAAAAAGCAAACTTTGAATTTTCCATGTTCACATCAATATAGGTTTGTGTTAATTGTTAGAAAATGGCTTCTAGATATGAGAATGAATCAGTGATGGCAGATAATGAAGAAGGAGAGAAGCTATAGCAGGTTGCTGTAGGTTCAGCATGTCCCAGGTAGTCTTGGTCAATGGCCAAGCTCCTCTCTTTATTTTAAGTAGTGGAGCCATGCCCAAGCATCACAGCCTCTTTGCTCAACTCTGCTATTCCCTTGCTGAATCCACCTACTTACCAGCCATTATAGAAGAGATCCTATTAAGTTCCTCAGCACAAGTTTGCTGTTCTAAAGATAATTTTGTTCAGCAGCCAGGTTGGATAAGAAGTTGTCAGTTATCCTACAATTTTATTATTATTATTATTATTATTATTATTATTTTACCTAAGATAGTTTTGCAACTCTTACAACATTCTCCATAGTCAAATTCTTCAGCATTGCCTCATATTAAGCCAAGAAGAGGAAGAGGGAAAATCAAAAAAATTGGTGAAGGTTTGGGCAGGGGGAAATTAAAGACACAGGAAGATTGAGACATGAGTACTTTACTGTCAAGAGCAGTATTGAAATTTATCATCTGTAGAGATTTGTGAAATACTCAGCTAAGTAGTGTAATCTTAGTCCATAAATTCAGCAATATGGAAAGAATGCATTTATCACCCTAAAATTCAAGTTAATAGGAATCTCAAGTCACCATTTGTAATGCTGGTGGGAAATTTAACCTCACTCATAGTGGGAGCTTTCTGCCCTAAGAATCCATTACATGTTGCATATTATACAGCTGACTTCTGGTTTTTGATCATTTGTCCATTCAAATTCTTACCTAGTTTCAATGCTATACGGCATCATGAAACAGCATCAAGTTTTTTTTTCCTATTTAAGTAACTTAGAGATGAACAAGGATATGCTTCAGAGTTAGTCCATTCTTGTATTGATACAAAGGAATATCTGAAGCTAGGTAATTTATGAAGAAATGATGTTTATTTTGACTCACAGTTCTATAGGTTGTGTAAGCATAGCTCCAGAATCTGCATCTGGTGAGGGCATCAAGAAGCTTACAATCATGGTGGAAGACAAAGGGGAAGCCAGTGTAACACCTGGTGAAAGCAGAAGCAAGTGAGAGCAGAGAGATGCCATGCTCTTTCAAACAACCAGATCTCACGTGAAGTCAGAGCAAGAACTCACTAATTACAGTAAGAAAGGCACTAAGCCGTTCAAGCGGGGTCCATCCTCATCACCCAAACACCTCCAACCAGGCCCTACATTCAACACTAAGGATTACATTTCAACATTATATTTAGAGGGGACAAACCTCCAAACCTCCATCTCACCCTCCAAATGTAAAGAATATCATTTTGACAATATGTTCAAACATATCATAACCTACTAAATATGACTGTTTTTGTGCTTCTACTTATTTTCAAAATTTGTAAAGGCTTTAGGTAGCAGCTTACAGTCAGAAATCAAGCTATCAATAGTTTCTAAGTCCTGTGATCTGGTTATCCTTGTCAGTTTAACAGGATAAAATAATCATTAACCAAGAATCTACAACCATTGAGAGTTTGGTCATAAGTCAAATTAAGATATGTGTTTACATGCAGCAGGAATTTGCTGAAATTGAATTTAGGACATCTATACTCTTGGAAGTAATTTTTACTCTTCTGAGAAGTATGCATCTTTGCCATTTATTTGTGTACTTTGTTTCCTCCAAGTGGCGAGATATCTCTTTGAGAAGACTACTGGTGTCTAAAGATTTAGAATTTCTTCAACATGTTGGAGCTGAGCCATAGTAAGTGTTCAGTAAATACTTGAAAAATAAATTGAGGTCAAAAATACTGTGTTTAAGATATGTGTAGCAGTGAATTGGATTACTATGTCCTAACTCATATTTAACTTATGTATGTATCCTAATTCAAACAAATCCAATGAGAACACATTTGTAAGCCCAACATTATTATTTCACTGTAGGACTCTTGCTTTCTTTGCCTTCTTACTAAATGCAAACTTCCTCATATTTTAGATGACTCTATATATTTGAATGTGGAAAAATGCCTTTTAGAGATTCAGGGAAAAAAGACTGCAAATACCTCAAACCACAATATCAAGATATCCAGATAAATCCTTGAAAGAACCAGGGAAAGCAAATATGAACAGTGTTTGGTTTGAAGTTTAGCTTACCTATAACTGTCATAGATAAAAGCGAGAACTCATCCTCTTAGAGAAAGCGTTTTCTCTAAAACATACCTGATATGGTTTGACTGTGTCTCCATTCAAATCTCATCTTAAATTATAATCTGAATCCCCACGTGTTGGGGGATGGACCTGGTAGGAGGTGTTTAGATCACGTGGGAGCAGTTTCCTCCATGCTGTTCTCATAATAGTGAGTGAGTTCTCACAAGATCTGGTTGTTTTTGATAAATGTCTGGCACTTTCCCCTTCTGTCTCTCTCTCTCTCTCTCTCTCTGTCTCTCTCTCTCTCTCTCTCCTGCCACCATGTAACACATGTCTGCTTCCTTCCCTTTTGCTTCCACCATGATTGTATGTTTCCTGAGGCCTCTGGATCCATGTAGAACTGTGAGTCAGTTAAACCTCTTTCCCTTGTAAATTACCCAGTCTCAGGTAGTATTTTTATAGCAGAGTGAAAACAGGCTAATACAGTAACATTTTCACTCATGAATTTTAATCAGTATGACTGCAAATCATCACATTATAGGACAACTGGAGAATTTAGAGTGTTTGGACTTGGGGGTCTGGGGAGTCATTGTCACTATTGATTCTATAAGGGAACTATACATATATTGACCACAGGACCCAAGACACCATGTTCTATTGGAATGTTCTCCTCTGTCCTTGTGAGTGGCAAAGTGTAAAAAGACCCATTGGTCTTGAATGAGACCTAAAACTTCAGACCAGGAAGCATGTGAAGTCTTGAAAAGTAGAGAAAAAAAAATGGGACTAGGCATGAATAAAATCTAGTAAACATCATATAAATTTAACAGGACACATTTTCCAAAGTTTAGTTTGTCCCCACTTCCATATTTTACAGACTAAGGCTGCGTATCACATTCACTGATCCTCAAAGGAACAGACTGGATATTTAAAAGCCTTGTGAAAGAGCCTTCTTGAGAACTGGGATTTGCCATGCTAAGATAAGAGATAGATGTATATCAACATAACACATCCACTTCCTCCCCTACCCTAGACCCTCAGAAAGTCTGTGTCAACCTAGAAGGAAACCAAGTGAAGGACAAACATCAAAGATGTAAGGAAAAAAATACAACTTGGGGCTGCATTAACCCAGATTGATAGGAGCAGAATGAGAGCTATAGTTTAGGAGAAGAGAATCAGAAATTCAGTTTTCTTTTTCTAAGACAAGAAGGGAAGACAATTACTGTGGACCTGGTTGGCAGGCTTACTTTGAGATACTAATTCACGCTGATCCTCACTCCTCACATACCCTGAAGGATTTGGGGGAAACAGGATTGTTGCTTGAGGGTAAATCAAAGCCCTGTTTCCTTAATCCCCGCCAGGGCCACTCCCTGTGGAACTCCTTAATTCTGGATTTGCTTTAGGCATTGCATTCCACCAGTACACAGCCTGGGGCACAGTTCTACGGATAAGCTTTGGGCAGTGGGCTGGAGTGGGAGGAAGACTTCCCATAGGAGGGGTGAGGCAGCAATAACAACAGCTCTCCCTAGACCACTATAGAAGCCTGTTGTAAGAGACCTGCATAGACATTTCTTCAAATAACTGTTTAACTGCACTAAGAAGGGTAGAGTTTGGGAGAAGATGAGAATAGTTCTTATTAATTTATTTTGCTGCCTGTCAACCCCATACCTACCTACAAAATGACTGGCTTTGGTCATATTTAATGAATACATTAAATATTCTTGAATGTGAAGTTAAAACTCGTATTCTAGTAATACAGAAGCCCATTGATTATGTGCAAATATTTAAAATAAAACCAATCAATCAACCTGTAGGGATTATGGGACAGTATAATCTGGTGGTTAAGGGTGTGGAGCCAGCTTGAAAAGCAAATGCTTCACAAAGGCTGGGGATCACTCTTTCTTGCACACTTTTATGTGCCTCACATCATTGTGCCTATTATCTACCCATCTTTATGAGACCTGCAAGAAAGGAGAAAAAAATATTTCACTAAATGTCTTCTGACCTCAAAGAATTTACAAGGTAAAGTGAGGAAAACAGTGCCAAAGAACAAATTAGATGGTGTAGCAAGACAATAAGGGACTAGGTGCTGAAGGTAGTACAACAAACATGTGCAGAGAGAGGATGTCTCAACTAGGTGGGAAAGATGGAGACTTCAGCACTGCTTGAGATAGTAAGTAGGATTTTAGGAGATGAGATAAAGCATAAACATTAGGAAACTGTCGTGTGGAAAAATGCTAAGGTTGGAAAAAGGTAGCCTGCAGAATCATCCTAAGTAAACTAATGAATACTAAGCAAACTACATCCTAAGTAAACTAATGTAGGGCAGTGACAAGTAATCCTGGCAAACTAGAGATACCCTTAAGAGATTCTTACTGTTTGGTTGAACTGATAGCAAAGAACCCTCAAAGTTAGCCTAAAGATCTTGAGCTTTATCAAAAGCTTCTGAAAGAACTACTTTAGGTTTCCTAAAAGGACCTGCCTATAGTTCAATCTACTATAGCACTCAGGATCAATGGATGATCACAAATCAGGGGACATACGGCCAAGGGATTTTTTTTTAAGCGAAACCATGTCTCATTTAAGGCAGGAGTCACAGATACTTGGAAAGTTCAAACAAGAGTATTCAACATAGTTCTTGTGCTTAAAATGATTAATCAGTAATGATATTAATAAGTCTGGTTGTCACTCTGAAAACTTCCATGGAGAGCTCTCACTGGAGAGGAAGCTACATCCTGTAGCCTCACAATTGGGGTGAAAATTGGACTCAATAATAGCAGAGGAAAGGAGAAATTAAATGTTATAAGCCTGATAGCAATGAGACAGCATGGGCAATGAGAGTTGAAGAGCAAAAGGAGGAAATTTAATAAGGGTAATGTAATAAGCTCTCTTGTCTGGCAGACACTGAAGGAGATGACTCCCCCACCCAAAGGAGAAAGAATGACAGGGATGTCTAGAGAGACTGATTATTCAAGGAAGTTCAGAATGGTGTCCTAGATGAGCTGACAACAATGGCAAAAAAAAAAAAAAAAAAAACCCACCGGTGCTAGGATACTGATGATACCCATTGATACCGCTCTCCCAGCATCCACTGCACCTGAGCAGTTTGTTCTATAAATATTGCAATAGATGCATGAGAAGAAATGATCACAAGTAATTTCAATTAAAAAGCATTGCTAGGGCCGGGCACGGTGGCTCAAGCCTGTAATCCCAGCACTTTGGAAGGCCGAGACGGGCGAATCACGAAGTCAGGAGATCGAGACCATCCTGGCTAACACGGTGAAACCCCGTCTCTACTAAAAAATACAAAAAACTAGCCGGGCGAGGTGGCGGGCGCCTGTAGTCCCAGCTACTCGGGAGGCTGAGGCAGGAGAATGGTGTAAACCCGGGAGGCAGAGCTTGCAGTGAGCCGAGATCGCACCACTGCACTCCAGCCTGGGCGAC
>NC_045451.1:41016376-41064234 GCF_002776525.5 Piliocolobus tephrosceles
AAAAAAAAAAAAAAAAAAAAAAAAAAAAAAAAGCATTGCTAGATCATCAGGTGGTGGACTTTGTAGGATATAGTGCAGCTATGGCTCTTTTTAAGTATTTTTAATATCAACTCAGATAAAAAGTCAGTTCTGTACTCTTGTCCTATCATGCCATTCCTCATACATGTCTATGACTACATATTTTGAGACAAACTATTTTCATGTAATGCATTTTCTCATTATAAAAACTCTTAGAAGTGTTTAAGTCAGGAATTATTGTCTACATTATATGTATGTGGAAATTGAAAAACAATATGGTAAGTGGGTTATATTAGTCCCTTTTGGCATTGCTGTAAAGAAATACTCAAGACTGGGTAATTTATAAGAAAAGAGGCTTAATTGGCTCATGGTTCTGCAGGCTGTACAGAAAGCATAGTGGCATCTGCTTCTGGGAAGGACTCAAGGAACTTTTACTTATGGTGAAAGGCATAAAAAGGAGTAATTAGGTCACATGATGAAAGCAGGAGCAAGGGAGACGGTGGGGAGGTCCCAAACACTTTTAAATAACCAGATCTTGCAATAACTGACTCACCATCCCCAGGACTGTACCAAGGCATGGTGCTAAACCATTAATGAGAAATTTGCCCCCATGAGCCAATCATCTCCCAGTGGGACTCACCTCCAATACTGGGGATTATATGTCAACATAAGACTTGGGCAGAGACATGCATCAAAACTATATCATGGGTTTTCTAAGGTTAATGATGAACTGGAACTCAAGAGCTCCTGGTTCAGAGCTCTGCTAGCACACTTTATGTTTTCTGGAAGAGTAGTGAGGGAAGTAATAAGTATTCTTTCTCCTCATGTTTTTAGTACAGGTCAGAGAGCAGGGCATTGTACTGCTAGCTATGTAGAAAAAAGTGCTGTTGGAGTAAAATCTGATTCCAGTATAAAGCTTTATAGGGAAATTTTGCATAACAAAGTCATTCTTGTGTCCCAGGGGGAATGGCCTACAGTAAGTGTTTTGTTGATCTGGTCACAACAAATAACCTACAATTAATAACAATATACAATAAATGCTTTCTTTCTTAGCTGTTCATAAAACATGCAGTCTCATAAATAAAAGACTTGTTGGCTTATTGCTTAATTGTTATTTAATTATTTAAGTTTATAATTTTTATAATTAATTAAAAATTATAAAAAGTCATTCAATAGAGGATTGTACATGAGAAAGACACATCTCCAGCTTTGCACCAGCCCAGCTCTCCTGAGTTTAGTTTCTGCTCTCAGGCACTACTGGTTAGTTTTCCTGATCTTTCTCATTTTCCATCTATTCACCATTCAGATGCCACTTTACCAGAAAATAAAATCTATGAAAATCTTAGTTGCAACAAACAGCCTCGGAGATGAGAAGGAAATGAGCAATTAACAATATCTTCGGATATCTTCTCATTTCTGAGGTCACTTCATTCACTCTAACTCTTTCATTCAATCACTTAAACTTACTGAAACTTCATTCATTTGAATCCATGTTCAAGTGCTGTATAAATAAATGTCTGATGATTTTTTTTACTGCAGCTTGTGCGAAAGGTAAATATAATTTGGAAAAAAATTACAAGGCTAAATCATCTGATTTTTTTGCAGTGTTTGTTATAATAAATTATAATTGGTACCTCTTTCCATAGGATACTCTTATTCTGAATTGCAAACTAGGCAGTTAATCATTTCCCGTTGCATTCCTAGAAATTATTTTGAATGGCAATTATTAAATTTTCTTTTTTTTTTTGAGATAAGATCTGGCTCTGTCATCCAGGATGGAGTGCAGTGGCACTAATTTGGCTTACTGCGACCTTTGCCTTCTGGGCTCAAGCCAACTTCCCACCTCAACCTCCTGAGTAGCTGGACTACAGGCATGCACCACCATGCCTGGATAATTCTTAAATATTTTTTTGCAGAGATGGGGTTTTCACCATGTTGCCCAGTCTGGTCTCGAACTTCTCAGCTCAAGCGATCCACCCATCTCAGCCTCCCAAAGATCTGGGATTACAGGCATGAGCCATTGTGCACGGCCTAATTTTTCTTTTTAATCACTTACATAACTTTATATAAGACAAATATATATGTATAAATATATACATGTATATATGACAAATATGCACATATATAGTCTCATACATATGTATGTATTTATTGTCATATTTGTCATATACATGCATATATATGTATGTGTGTAATTTTTTGTAATTTATTTGGATTAAACTAATGGCAAATATAATATGGCTGGAGAAGAAGGAGATGATAAAATGCTGTTGCCTTTAATTCATTGTGGATGTTCTAAATCTGTTTAGATTTGGCTTTAAAAACAAGAGTATTAAAGCTTCCCTATAGAAGTGGCAGTATTCAAACTCAAAATTAGAACAATCATAATAGTCAAGACTACACTCATCCAGAGTACCCATCCTGTACCACATGCTGGGCTAAAAGATTGGCTTATATTACCTTAATGGTTCTTCTTAACATTTGTAGGTGCTATTATTATTTCATTGTGCTGATTTAAAGAAAATGCAGGCTGTGAGTACTTGACTAGAACTAAAGAAAACTGGGATGTAAATCCAGATTTTTTCTACTTTTAGTTGTTTTTAAACATAGGAAAACTCATAGGAAACCTTAGTGGCGATGGGTTAAGAACAATCGAGCTACTACATAACAAATTTTTAAGGGCAAATTACGCATTTGCTGAATCAAAACAGACTAACTAATACAGACCAGATTTGAACTATGAAGTTTTAGATCAGTTTTTCTAATTTTTTTATTATCCTTCCTGCACCATGGAGCCTTTTTAGACATTTTTTCTAAAAATTTTTTAGAAAATTTCATGAAATTTTTATGTCACATACACTGTATTTCTATTTATGTAATATTATTTATATATATGTGTGTATATATACAGCTCTCTACACACATATATATCTTTATACATATAAATAATAAAATACTTTTTTCATCCCTTTGAACAATTTTTTATCCCTGTTGATATTGCAAGTTCAAGGGTAATCGATGTGGTGACAGAAAATAGTCTTAAACCAGGTTCAGTGACCTGTAATCCCAACACTTTAGAAGACCTACTGGGAGTATTCCTTGAAGCCAGGAGTTTGAGAACAACCTGAGCAACATAGAGAGATGCCAACTCTGCAAAAAAAATTCAAAATTTAGCCGGACATGGTGAGTGCACCTGTAGTCCCAGTCACTCAGGAGATTGAGACAGGGGGATTGTTTGAGTCCAGGAGTTCAAGGCTGTAGTGAGCTCTAGTGAGCTCTGATTATACCATTGCACGTCAGCCTGGGTAACAGAGCTATACCATGTCTCAAACAAAACGAAATAAAGCAAAACTTAATATTAAAAAATGTAGGGCCCAAAATAACAAAGTAATAACAAAAATATCTTTATCCACCTTTCAACTGTGACTGAAGGGTTGCTAGTACTTATAAAAACTAAATAAAATTTAACCAATATATAGATTTTGCTTTCTTTTAAAACACGTGTAATTGACTATTTGCTATTTGGCTTTATTTTCCATGTGTTAAAAGATAAATAAAACACTTGCTAGTACTAAATTTACTTAGGTAGATGCTACTGTTGAACTCTGACAGTTACTTGAAGTAAAGGCTCAATTTATTAGCAGATTTTCCTGTATTAGCAGGAATAAAAAGATGTAAAAATGAGGGTCCTAAGTGTAAAACCACCACTAGCTAAACAAAAAAGTTTAAATGTGAATGTAAATTACATACATAAAAACCTAAACTTTTCGATATTGACTTGCCAGAGATTAATATATTTTATATTTTCATATATTTTTTATTGCTTTGATAATTTCAGCTTCTAAAAGTTCTATTTCTTTCTTTACAGTTTTAATGTATTTCTCAATTGTACTATCTTCACTTCCTTAAAACTCTCAGCACTTATAAAAATCATAAATTTTCATCCTGAGAATTTGAAGTTTACATTTTTTAAGTTTATTTTTAAGGTACAACTTCATGATTTATTTGATCACTTTCTTCATTCTGTAACAAGTGCGCTATTCTGCAGTTGCTCCTTATTGATTTATATATATTTTTATTACTCCTGCCATATGACAATAATATCCCGGAGCAGGGGATAGCAGAATACACAAGTCAGGTGAGGTCCCTGAACATAGGGAAGGCATGGTAGAGTTGGAGAACGCAAATAAATTATTTTATGTATTGTATGTATTGTATGCAGTGTATGCATGTATTTTAGATGACACATGGCTTTTGAAATGAAGCTGCTCTTCTTTCTCTTTCTATATTGTCTTGTTTTTCTAAGACCACCAGAGCGAGCACAAAAGAACCAGCAAGTAGGCAAAGGTCAGGCGCAAAACTGCAAGTTTATTTTAGTAACCTAAGGTGTGGAGAAGAAGTCTGTCGGCCTCCGGCAAAGAAGGCCGGCAGAGTTCCCCTCCCCCAAGCTCTCGGTCGGAGTTCCGACATCCCGACAGGACTGGGAAGCTGGGAAGTCCGCGTGGCTCAATGGCGGAGAGCGGCTTTTCTAGGAGTGGGAGGGCAATAGGTGGGGCATGGGCGTGTCAGGGGCGTTCCGCAGGTGCGACCAGGTAAATCTTGGTCTCTTCAGATTGACGTCACCTGGCGCATGCCCAGTTGGTCTGCACCTTCCCGGGTCGCCGGCTGCATTTTCGCGCGTGCGGGAAGAGTTGGGAGGGGGGATGAAGAACCCAGAAGTGCACCATCTTGCCTCCATTCGTCCAAACAGTCCAACCTTTTATTGTTAATAGTGATAAAGGGGCGCCGTGGTCTGTCTGGCTACTTCCTGCTGTTAAGGGGCGTCGTTAAAGTCAAGGCCCATGGTTGGTATTTGAACGCACGGATGAAAAATAAAATAAGGCACAGTATTAGTATAGGAATGAGGAATGGAAGCATTTGTTGGAATATGGGCAAAACCCAGAAGGAAGGTCCTGGCAAGGTTGGGGAGTATGAGATAGTTAAGAAAATTTAGTAAGTTTGAGGCGAGTGGGGGAAAGCCAAACTGATTTCCACTGATTGCTTTCGGTAAAAATTCCCTTTTTAGTTGGGAATGAGGAATGAGTGCGCAAAGTACTTGTTGGCCAGGCAGCAATTAAGTATTGCAGTTTTTCGTGGAGTGGATGGCTTTCCACTTACTCCTACTACAGAGATATTGGATGGAAGGCTAGGTCCAGAGAAGGACGGCAAAACAGAATAGGTAGCCTCGCTGTTGATTAAAAAATTGTCTTACCCGCTACCAGGAGAGTTACCCGCGGCTTGGCGAGGGTGATGGGGGTCCCCGAGTCTCGGCACCTTCAGTTGTCGTCCAGATGTAGGAGCTGGAAGGAGCTCCCAGGATCCTGGGAAAGGGGGTCACGTGGAGGCGCGGCACCTGTTCTCAGGGTGGGGCAATCAGACTTCCAGTTTCCTCCCTGCTGACAAGCAGGGCAGGGGGTTGCTGGTGGACGAGGGTTAGGACATTCACTGGCCTAATGTCCCGATGCCTTGCACTTATAGCAAGGCTGCGTTGGGACTCGGGGACCTTGCGGACACCTGTTGGCATAGTGTCCTGCCTTGCTGCACTTATAGCAGGCAGGCTCCTTTTGTAGCTTTGGAGTCTGAGGGGTGTGTGCTCTCTGGTCTGGGGTTACGACTGGGCTATAAAGCCGCTGCTAGGAGCTGTAACTTCTGTTCAAGGCAAGCCTGCCGTCTCCTCTCTGGAGCTATAGACCTTAAAGGCTAATTTAACCAGGTCTTGTATTGGTGTCTGAGGACCATCCTCTACCTTTTGAAGTTTTTTACGAATGTCAGGAGCTGATTGAGAAATGAAATAAGACGCCAAAATGGTGGCCCCTGTGGGGGAGGCTGGATCTAACTGGGTATACTGGGTTAGAACCTCAGTCAGTTTAGGGTAGAGGTTAGGATAACCTGGAGGTCATGCCAAGTTAAGTCATAGGCCTGACAAAGGTATCTAAATTCCTTTATGTATATGGTAGGATTAGCTGAGAAATCACCTAAACGCTTCTCAATTTTGGAAAGATCGGCTAATGAAAAAGGGACATGTACTCTGACTACCCCCTCCGCCCCAGCCACCTCTCGCAAAGGTGCTAACACTGTAGGAGGATGTGGGCAGAGATAGGGGACTCAAGACAGCCAGTTGGGGGCCCCGAAGGAGGCACGGGACCGAGTGGATTACTAGTAGATAAGGAGGAAGGAGGAGTCTGGATGGGGGGAGGAGGAGGAGTCTGGGCAGGAAGGGAGGGGGTGGGGAGAGCGGGGAGAGAAGGAGTATAGGGACGAGAGCCTAAGGCCCAAAAGCCTTGTATGTAAATTTCGGACCACTTGCCTAGCTGCTGGCAGAAATTGCTGAGGTCGATCACGCCACAGTGGAAAGGAAAATTAACCGCTTCCTCCTAAGGTCTTGTTCAAGCTGTAAGGTTTTTAAATTGGCTAGGAGGCACCCTAAGGGGGTGCTCTTTGGAAATTTGGACTGGGGGTTTCCCATTTGTTTCCTCTTTACCGACACACAATGGACACAATGGAAATGGAAGTGGATCTCTGCCTGGCTTCAAAGCGTCCTTTGGAACCAGCAGAGACAGACTGGAGGCTCTTGAAGCCAAGGTGGAGATTACCTTCAGGCGGACGTCTCCGTCCTGCAAGGCTCTCCCAAGCCACTTGGTGGCTCAAAATGGACCTCGGACCTGCGCAGGATTTCTGGCCGAGGGAGGTAAAGAGGAGACAAGGGCACTTACCCCAGAGAGGCCATGAGAGTGAGCGAAGTGGGTCTCAGGTCCTGGTCCGTCCGCGGCGTGGAACGAGGAGGAGGAGGCTCCCCGGACCCTGGGGGCCCTGAGGAGGGGTCTCCTCCCGGGTTTCGGCACCATCTGTCTTGTTTTTCTAAGACCACCAGAGCGAGCACAAAAGAACCAGCAAGTAGGCAAAGGTCAGGCGCAAAACTGCAAGTTTATTTTAGTAACCTAAGGTGTGGAGAAGAAGTCTGTCGGCCTCCGGCAAAGAAGGCCGGCAGAGTTCCCCTCCCTCAAGCTCTCAGACGGAGTTCCGACATCCTGACAGGACTGGGAAGCTGGGAAGTCCGCGTGGCTCAATGGCGGAGAGCGGCTTTTCTAGGAGTGGGAGGGCAATAGGTGGGGCATGGGCGTGTCAGGGGCGTTCCGCAGGTGCAACCAGGTAAATCTTGGTCTCTTCAGATTGACGTCACCTGGCGCATGCCCAGTTGGTCTGCACCTTCCCGGGTCGCCGGCTGCATTTTCGCGCGTGCGGGAAGAGTTGGGAGGGGGGATGAAGAACCCGGAAGTGCACCATCTTGCCTCCGTTCGTCCAAACATATATAACCTTTAAAAATCCACTTAACTTCTCCCCAATTCAGCTTCCTCCTATGTTAAATCCTTTTACTACTAGGGTCATTAATAACAATGGTTATTATTATTGTTAAACTGTAATAATAATACAAAAGCAGCTAATATTTATGAGAGATATGCTACATGCTAGGTGCTGTACTCATTTAAGCAACCCAAGACTTCTGAAGCTATACACAATGAATATCTAAATTTTACAGATGAAGCCAAAGCAAAGAAAATGTATTCCTCTTGAAAGGGAAAGAGGTAGGAAAGAGAAGATGAGATTTGAACATAGTTGATTTTAGAGTCCTTGCTCTTAACCATTACACCATGTAGGCTGAATGGGATGTTCCCTAAGGTTCCTACAAACTCAAGTAGTCTTTGCTTCTGTAATTTTTCATTATTCATTCATGTTAGCTCAACACTACAGAGCACCTTCTCTTCAATGAATACAGAAGGTAAAGAACAGGAATGCAAGAAACTCACACAGGAGATACTTTTTAAATATGTTTTTATAATCATACAATGGGTGATTTTTTATTGCTTTTTTAAAAACTACTTCTGCTTTCCAAGTGTTTCTCATTGCATTAATCCAACAAAATTGGCCATTATGCATCACCAAAACTTGGGAAGCATATATATATATATTTACACATATAATATATATAATATTCATAAATATATATTATATATTAAATATAAATATATAGCCTTTAAAATTAAGCAAAATCTATATAATTGATCTATACATATTTGACCAATTATAGACTTTTGCTTAATTTTAAAAGATACATATATCTTCTTCCAAATAAAATTTATATATTATATATATATATATATATACACACACACGCGCACACACACACACTTTTGCTTAATTTTAAAATAGACATAATTGACTATTTGCTATTTGGCTTAATTTTTATTTTTTAAAAAAGATAAATAAAACACTCCCTAGTACTAAATTCACTTAAGTAGATGCCATTGTTCAACTGTCACAGTTACTTGAAGTAAAGGCACAATTTTTAATAGCAGATAAATATCTATATAGTATATATATGTGTATATATATACCTGCTAAGTAAGAAATGTTAAGCTCATGATTTGAATAGGCACTGAGTCTGAAGTTCCCTTTTAATGTCTTCCAAAATTTCATATAAACAGATTTTCTGCCTTCTTCTGAATTGACTAAATTCACATGTCAGGAAGACCCCATAGTCTCTGCCTTCTCAGGGCTTCTGGTCTAAAATACATCCCATTGGAATAAGAGAATCATATCTAGGCATAAAACATCTTTTCTGTCTTAATAAAAGGAGCTCCACGCTACTCAATTAATAAAGTAGGTTTATTGAATATATACCATATTACCTGCTCTATGCAGTATAGAATATTAAGAATCTTTTGTGAGATGCAATGAAGTATTATTTGCCTTTGAAGATAAGGCAGTTCTCTTCTAGCAAAGTCTCTTCTCTTTGCCAGTTCTCTTTCTGGCAATGTCTACTTTTTGCATATGGCATGTGCTACATAGAAGTGAGCTGTGCTTTTTTTTTTTTTTAACCAACCTGAGACAAAGCCAGAACACAACACATTTAGATCTGTGTAAACTTCTGTGCTCCTGCTTTTCATTGAGGAATGACAGACTCATCTGGAATGAGCTACTCTAATTCCAAACCCTTCAAACTAACCACTAGATGATAACTACTAACAGCAGATATTGACTTTCTATGCATAAGTATTCATTTTATGTGCAAAACATTTCATAGCGTTCCAGTCACAGCTCACTGAATGTTATTCCAGAAAGCATCTGTCTAAACCACTAACCGGGTTTTCTTAAACAAACTGCATTAGGCGTTCCTTGCTTGGCCTTGCAAACTTATTAAAGAAAGAATGCAAGACTTGAAATGCTCATGTATCAACATCAATGATAGCATCTACTGGTGCAATGGCTTATACCTGTAATCCTAGCACTTTGGGAGGCTGAGGCAAAAGAATCATGTGCGGCCAGGAGTTCAAAACCAACCTGAGCAACATAGCCAGCTCCTGTTTCTACAAAAAATAAAGATTCCATAAATAATAGCATCATGTATACAAGATATGATAAGGCCAATAGTAGAGGGCTCTTTTCTTCTGAGATTGGTAGGGATTTCATGAAGAAATGTAAGTTTCCAAAAGGTGCTGTTTTCAATACCTAGAACAGGATCTTTGGTTAAATAAGCCTGGAAAATAATACATCTTTTATATCCCTCTTACAAATTTATAACACACTCTATCATATTAAAGGTTAGAGGTTCTGTGCAATCCTAGTAAAGGAACCTACTTCATCATGTTTAAGACAAAATTTTCTTCATGAATTTGTTTGTTTTGTCCTTGTTACACATCATATCAACAAAGAGAATTGGCCGGGCGCGGTGGCTCACGCCTGTAATCCCAGCACTTTGGGAGGCCGAGGCGGGCGAATCACGAGGTCAGGAGATCGAGACCATCCTGGCTAACATGGTGAAACCCCGTCTCTAGTAAAAAATACAAAAAACTAGCCGGGCGAGGTGGCGGGCGCCTGTAGTCCCAGCTACTCCGGATCTGAGGCAGGAAAATGGCGTGAACCCGGGAGGCGGAGCTTGCAGTGAGCCGAGATCGCTCCACTGCACTCCAGCCCGGGCGACAGAGGGACACCCTGTCTCAAAAAAAAAAAAAAAAAAAAAAAAAACAAACAAAGAGAATTAATGCCCCATAGAACTCTAGGGCATAAGAATATCAAGGGAAGAACCAGGATTGAGAGTTGGAAGACTAATTCCTTCCCTAAAATGAGCTCTGTGACCTTGGGCACAATTTCCCCCTCATACTCAGTTTACTTATTTTTCGAATTCAGTTGAAAGTATTCATCATGTCTGATAAGATATAGAATTTGCATAAGATCAAGTGCTGAATATCTGTGAAGAACTTCACATTAAAGTTGAAGTTATATATATATATATATATATAATATACTCTTTCTGTTTAAATATATATATACAATAAAGCAAACAATGTCTTTGTAAGTACTATACATATATAAATATGTGTGTGTGTGTGTGTGTGTGTGTGTATAGTGCTTAATATCTCCTGGTCTTGGCTTTAGCACAATTCTAAATATACCACTGAAGATTTGTTCTGTTGTTTGTAACCCTCATCTTCATAGCAAAACATTTACTAAAATAACAGTTAACAGATGCCTATGTCCTACAGGCTGCATTTAAGTAAGTTAGCCAGGATCTGTTCTGTTTTTTGCAAAATTTAGACTGTTATTGATGTAAATAAATCCAGAGGCATAAACTGAATTTTACTTAAACATTTTACAAGATTTATTCCTAGGTAGTAGTGATTGAGTATAGTGTAGCTACTTTATGATACTGATCATTGTGAAAGAACTTACTCCTTTTAATTATGTAACTGTCATATCTGCCTTTTACAGTACATAGCTCTGATGTTTGGAAGAAGAAAATCAGTTTTTGGCAAATCAAGATTCATGACATAACAAACAGCTATATTGTATCAATTGATACACGGGGCGGTTAAAAGAAAACTATTGGCACATTCCCTTGTTAATTCTTAAGGCCTTTCCTTAAACATGTGTAATGATTGATGTTACTTCACAGATTGGGTTTGTAAGGCCTGCATTCCAAATTACTATGCCTGCTATCGGGTAAGTTGTCAACAGGTCGACAGAAGTGCCTGATTATAAACCAAATACCCTGGATGCCCACTATTTGATCAACTCACAGAGTAAATAACAAACATTTCTGGTTAGTTGACCTTTCCTTCAATCAAAACAAACAAACAAAAAAATCTAGCTTTAGCTGCAAAGCATAAACATTTGTTAGACACGATGTTAACACAAATAATACACAACTAAACCATTGTGTGTGTGTGTGTGTGCTCTGTTCTTCCACTGATCATGAACAATCCCCAAATACTGCTTATTCTGATTTACTTCAAAACATGAATTAAGTTACTTCCTTCTATCTTTGTAAGATTTCTGTAGTCCCTCCACTTTATGGTTTTATGAGTCCCAGGTCTCTGGAGAGCCCAATTTAGAAGCTTCATTGCTTTTTTTAGATAAAGCAAACAATGTCTATGTAAGTGATATTCTCTAGGTATCCCCCTGTCATTTTTCTTTTTGAAACGAGGTTGCTTTAAGAACTTCTTGGTTCCTGAGCACTCTTTCTCTTGGGGATCTTAACACACATTCTACCAAACACACACATCAAACACCACATTTATGAGTTAAGGTGCAGCTGATTAGTTGAAGTTATAGTATGCTTTATAAATACCATAAAATATTTACTTAGGTTTTTTTTTGGGGGGGGATTCTGTACCTATATCCATGGCTTTAAATCTCAAACATGATTTTTGTAGGCCTTTAGAAAACTCATAGGTTTTAAGCACTGTAATTATAGAACCTAAATGATTATACAAGCACTCACATTTTCCTATACCACTCAAGCAATCCCTCTCCTTCCCTTTCTCTCCCACCCTCAGACCGTATGTCTAGCATAATCCATCTATTTTTAGGACCAAACTCAAGACCCATTCATAAAGATGTTCTCACAGATTTCCTCCATCTCTGGAGTTTAAATCTTAGACTCTGTAACTGAATTTAATACCTAAGTATATCAGGTGCTACCCTTTTCCGAGATTGTTTCCTGAGTGGCTCTCTGATTTCCTCTATTAGCCTAGGAATTTTCTATGTGGAAGAACTACATTTCCTTCTTTCTTTTCTCCTTTCAGAGAGAGGCATGTACACCAGAACATGGTGAATAGAATTTCAGGGCATTGTTTTGTACTTTAAAAATCCCCTCTGCTATGCACTGGAGCGCCAGTCAGTGCAGTGAACGTTCAGAGAGTGTGTGGGGCCATGCTTGTCCCTGCTGCCCCAGGATGCTTTGCTTCCATTTGCACAAACCAGAAGACAAGCAATCCGAGAAAGGCTGCCTATGTCTCTGTGTCTTGCTTAGTTTTCCACAATTTGCTTTCCTCTAATCTAGGGGGTATAGGGACTAGGAACAATTGTTTGCTGATTGCTACACAGTTGCATATAGTGAGATTATAAAAACCTGAGGACTACCCTTGCTTCCCATCTGACAAACATCAGAACAGGTGTAATCTGAAAGGCTTCCTTCCTCTCCTCAGGTGCCAGTGGCCGCATATTGGCAGGTTGGTCTGAAGAGATTTTGCTACAGCACATGACAGAGCGCACTCTCCTGGCAGTGGCTTTTCACTCCCTCATCTTTATAGTCCTTGGCCAGATAGCCTTAGCCTTTTAGAAGTGTTGTTGACAAAGCCAAGCTTGGACAGCACAAAGCCCTCTGTTGAGGGTGCTTAGAAATATCAGAGTGGTGACACCAGGGACCTTTGTTCTTCCGAGTCCCTGTGCATTTAGGGAGAACTAATTCCCATTTCAATTTTGCTCACTTTCACCTATTCAAAATACTTCTTGGCCTGAGCTTCAATCTTCCAAACCATCCCAGACTCAGTTTCTCTTCCCAGAGTGTTCTGGTTTGTTCCCTACACAACTATTAGAAAACAAAAGGCTTAGGCTTACTTTGAAGCCAGCAATTTCTGTGGATTTATCAACGTGCTATCTCTGGGATTCCTCCAGCAAATTGAGATGAAGTTGGATGATATTTCCCCATGATTCCTGACTTTCAGCCTGTGTACATCTCCCAGCATCACACACCACATATTCTCATACCGCACTCACATATACACATGTGTGTATACACATACACATTCTCACCATACACACACCAGAAACATACATACAAGCCACATATCATATAATCACAGACCACGTATACACCGCACATAGAGCACATGCACTCAACATGTACACTATACAATCATCACACATACACACACAATAGCCCTTCTGTTTTGGTACCAGATCTGGAACACAGGGATGTTTCTATAAGGGCTGCTTTTATACAGAGACTACGTTATGCACAGGGATTTAATCTGAATACTGGAAATTCAGAAAACAGCCCTGAAGCCCATATGTTTGCATTGGCATATCACTTTAGGGCTTTCAAAAGTCATGTACTCTATATCATAAGCTTCAAAACTACCCTGTAAGAGATCATCTTCAATTTATTGATAAGATAAAGAAAATTCTAACATGGTTAGTGGCCTGTCCCAGATCTTAAAAGAATGAACTGGAAACCCAGAATTCCAAACTAAGCCTCCTGCTCCTATCTTAGTGCTATTTCCACTTCCTTTCATTTTACCTTTAGCAATGGTATGAAGATAGCAAGCTTGCCAGCCTTGATTTTGCTCTTCTCTTCTACTTTCCTCAAAGGCGTCTTCCCCAAGTGACCACAGCTCTTAACATCTTTCACTGTGGAAGTCAGGAAAAGATTGGATAAACTCATTACTTGGAAGAGTAAAGAAATGATGAAGTACAGTGTGCGTCTACAGTCAAGAGCTTCAACCACATGGGCTCTTTTCATTTTCCTTAAAATGCTCCAAGCTTTCCCAATTGCTCTTTCTTCACTAGGCCACTTTCTTCCCATTCTTCAACTGTGTGTCTACTACTCTGCCTCTAGGACTCAGCTAAAATTGCACTTCCTTAAATGCGCTTACATTTCCCGACAATCCAGGTTAGATGTCCTAGTTACTCCTCACTTGGCAGTCTAGTAATGTCCTTCTTCGTTCCTAAGACACGTCAGTATTATGTGTGTTTACTTGTTTTCCAAATGTCTGGTCTCACAGGTATGCATACTCCCAGAGAGTGGAGACCATGCCTCATTTTTGTTGTTGCTTTCATCAACTTCTAGCATAACACTAAATAAATGGTAGAATTTCAATGAAGAGTTTTGAATAAGTGAATTCGTTTAATGTGAAAGTTGAGAAACTAGATTTTATGCTTCTTTTTTATCCTTTAGAGCCCCTAATACGTTGTTGAGGATATAGAAGCTGCCTCAGGAAGAGAGCTAGGCAGTTAACAATAATATGGGTTTTATAAAAGCATGATTAATGCATTGTATTTATTTTGTAGCATGTCACAAAGTGTTTATTCAGAAGATTACCAAATATGGGGACATTTGGCAGAAATAAAAATCCTCACGGCACAAATAGGCAAAAAAAACCAATGACCATTTCCTAAACAGAGCAGGATGCTGTATCCTATCCTCCCATGTATACAGAGGTCATGTGGCATGGGTGGGGGTCCCCAGGCTCTAAAACCAAACCAGTCTTCCTGTTCCCTTCATCAGCCAGTCTCTAGTAGACAGTGAAGCCAATCCCCTAGCTGTTCCTTCTATGCTTTTTTCTGCTATATTCTTTAAATAGTAAAGAAAGAGAGAGACGAGCCCTTTCAAAGGTCCGCGGCTTGCATTCAGTACTCTTAAGTGCAACTTAGGAAGCCAACTGCAGCAGTCAAATTAATTGACCCGTGCATGCCAGAAAACTATTTTAGAAGCATCTCCCCCAGCCTTTTCAGTTTTAGCCTCAGCTGACTTTGACACCTCAAACCATCCAGTGGGAAAAAAAAAAAAAAATGCCGGGTACCTTAAAAGAACATAAATGCAGGAGGTGAATTTATTACTATCATTACTTATCATTTCTCATGCCTAATTATCTGGAAATCTATAGTACTGTCGTGCGTATTTGCTTCAGAAGCGATTTGCTCTTTCAGACTTTCCAATTCAAAAGCCGACTGTGCATTAACGGATCCTTGTTCTCTGCCACTTCTATTCTCAGGTTGTTTCTCATCTTCTTCTTAAATTTCATTCCTTCTTTTATGTATTATGCCTTTTTACCACTTGGTTCTAATTTTTTTCCAAAATACTTGTATGTGTGCCTGTGTGTGTGTGTGTCTGTCTGTGTGTGTATGTGTATGTGTGTCTGGATCCTGCAGTAACTGAGCAATTTAAGTTTAATAGAATTTCAAACTTGCCTTTGGAGATAGGAACAGTTTTTTTCCTGGGCGAAGAGGAAAAAATACAGCCTTAATGAAGCAGGAAGATAGTGCCAGTGAAGAAAGAGATGCCTCAATTTACAAGTTTTCTAATACGTATGTCCAAAATGTGTCCTAAAGCTTGTCTTCACAAATGCTGCATAACTACATTATTGACAAAACAAAAGCAAAACAAAACAAGATTTCCAAACAAAAAAATAAAACGACTGGAATGTTTCTCGGGTTGGAGTTTCATTTCCCTCATAGGAAGCATTAATATGGATCTTCCACAGAGGGAAATGGGCTGATGTTAATCCTTTTTCACAATCATCTCAATAGGATTTCCAACAATTTAACAGCTGTTGAAAGAAACCTGTGTTTTCATGAAATAACAGAGGTAGGATTGTTGGGAAGAGAAGACAGAAAATAAACGGAAGGACTCATGAGAAATTACAAAGGTTTTCATAGTGAATGAGCAGCAGTGCTTAAAAATGTTTAGGCCTCAGCACCCAGCACATAGCAGATATGTAGTGAATATTTCTTGGAAGAAAGGCAGGAAGGAAGGAAGAGAAACAGGAAGTAAGTAAGAGGAAGGGAGGGAAGGATACTGTTTTTGGTTCTGTGGCCTGTTTCAATATGTAAAGTGAAGAGTTCTGCTGTCTCTGGGAGAAAACCCTTCAGGGGTAGTGTGTCAATAAGGGGATTCCGAAACACAGACCCCTGTAACCCTCCAGGGCTCTTATTTCTTTGGTCCCGGACACCTTACCATCTGATTTACCAGCTGTAAAATTGGACCTACAGACTGAATATTAAGTAAAGGGCTAAGGTTGGTGCCTTTATGTGGCAGAAGGATCTTACATAAGTTCTGTACACAGATTTCTTTCCCACTGGGGGACCCTATCATTCTATGGGCAGGGAGTAGTGCACTGGAAGAACATTGATTTTAGAATTCACTGAGTTTGAATCCAAAATCTGTCAGATGGATACTTCTATTCTCCTGGCCTGAAATATCCATGGGGAATCTGTGAATGTCATTTTCCTAGCCTTTCCCCTCTTATTACTCAATATTCTCCAAAGAATATATCTCTTACCTGTCCGGTGAAATGTTAAACACATCTGGGTGCGTTCACCCTGGAGAATGATCTGTTCTCAGATCCACTTGCTTTCAGAGGGTGTGCTCTGGTCTGCTGTGAAGCATGAGGTGGGATAGGAGGATTCCGGCTGTCCACCTCTGCCAGAGACTGGGTGGGATAAACCAATGCCTCATTGGATGACTTCATTATGATTGCAAACCCAAGCCATGTTCTCCAATTTCACTTTTATTGTCTCCATTGTAATTTACTGGTAAGACCTTAAGTAAATTACTCATTCCTTCTGCAGAGGTTGGGAGAAAGATATTCCCACTATAAAAATTGTACTGTGTGGAAAACAGTATAAGACAATGGTTTTGTATGAAATACCTAATTCAGTGCCTAACATATCACATGTTCTTTTTAAGTAGCACCGAGATCTTCTTTGTAGTTCCAAGTATGACTCCCTTGTAGTAAGTGTTCAATAAATACATGTTCATTCATTGCTGTCAAGTATGGTACCCGAGATTAAATCAGGTGGAAACACAAGATTTTAAAACATGTCCTTCTAATCTTAATTACTTTGTTATATAACTTACTCCCCTCTAACCCCACAAACCTGAAGCAATTCAGGAAAAGCAAAGTGTTAATTTAGGCAGTTTTTGGTGACATTGATTAATGCAGAAAGATATTACCCACTAATTACAGACAGAACCCCCTCATTTGAACTCAATAACAGTTTTAATTAAAATTCTTAGTCTCCCAAAGCATGGATCCCTTAACCTGGTTTAATTATTTTGTGGGTCTTGCCTATGACCTTGCATTAATTTGCATGGTGCTAAACATGTTTTTCTGTTTATATGGCTATGTGCTGTTATGGGGAAATTTCACATTTTAGCTAAAATCAACATTAACCAAAGATGCCAGCTGATTAATTGGTCTTAGAGATGTGTCAAACATACACTTAAAATGCAAATAAATCATGGGCTGTAATGTGAGTATTTAATAATGATATGGAATAATTCAACTTGTTCATATAATTTTTGTTAAATGTGAATTTGTTAATTATACATCACTCAAATAATACAATACAAAGAACAGTCTTATTTTAAAGATTTTGTGAACTGCCTGGTTTCAAGATGGTATACAAATCAAATATATGGTCGTTATCAAGATTTAAAATGAACATACTTCACTTCAAATTTAAAATGAGTTGCAAACATATAAGCAACACCACTTTAGGAATTTATCCTGCAGCCACAAAAATTTATGTACGAGAAGGGTTCACACAGAGTTATCTGTAATAGAGAAAAGCTAAAAATTACCTGAATGTCTATCAATAGTATGCATCTGTACAACAAGGCAAACATATAAGTACATTCATGAAACCACGTTCACGGTACAGTGTGCAGCATTGCAGATGGGTTGCAGAGATGAGAAAAGAGTCCACGCCTGCTACAAAGATGTAATTTATTTATCCAAGGAAGCAGAACTTAGGGAAACAGGCGTGACGGCACAGAAAAGGAGCAGGTACAGCCTGGCTTATTGCAGTGTGCACGTTGGATCCCCTACAGGGAAAGGAACTGTCAAAGACATGCTCCACTCAGGTCCTGCTGATGACAACGAAGAAATTAAGTTCTTGCTCTGCCACTGACTTGGTATATACCTCAACTTCTGTTACAATTCCAGAAGAGTTTACATAGATCATCTATATATTCTGTTTAGGGTAATGCTTATAACACAGAGTCCTGGCAGTGTTGAGCTAAACAGCCCCAGCAAGACCACCTTCCAGCAAAGGAGAGAAAATACAACTGGTTCCCAGATATCCTTGTCCAACATTTCTGCATAGAGAGTCTGAATCTCCTAAAGCTATTTTTAATAGAAAATATGATGAAAAAATGAAATAAAGAAATAAGCAGATGACAAATCAGCATTTATGATATAAACTGATTAGTCTTATATTTAGTCAGAAAGAGTAGAAGAAAATATTAGGGTGGTGAAAATGTAATTGCAGTTTTTGCCACTGAAAGTAATGGCAACTTTTCTAATTTTAATACGTTAAAGAATTGAAAATTTTGATTTTGGATACTGAGCTCATACATTTTTTTTTCTTCATTTTTTCTCCATATTCCAAGTATGTTTTTATGTATACCTTATTAATGGAATCCTTAAATAGTTTAACTTAACACATGTGATCATCTAATCATTCACAAATTTTCATGCAATAATAGAGCCAGAAATACTAAAGCTACTGTTACCTGTTAAAAAAAAAAGAACAAAGCAATTAATGTTCTTCACCCAATTAATATAGTAGCCACCTAATTGTTTTAAAGATAACCTAGTTGATATTGAGTGAGAAGCTGAATATTAATGTATCTATTTTTCATTCTCACTTACTCCCCAACACATACCTATGTCCACATCTATATTCTTTTGCCACAATAAGGCAAAAGAATGCATAGGAAACAATTTACATATGGTAAAATTGTATATAAAATATTAATGTATCTATTTTTCATTCTCACTTACTTAATGTATCTATTTTTCATTCTCACTTACTCCATCAACACATACCTATGTCCACATCTATATTCTTTTGCCACAATAAGGCAAAAGAATGCATAGGAAACAATTTACATATGGTAAAAAATTTACATATGGTAAATTTGCAATAAAGATCAAATAGATAATGTAAAGCTAGTCTTTTTCTGCCTGCAGAACTGCATCCATACATTCTACACTTTTCTTTATTTTTATGACAAAACCCAGTCAAAATAAATTTATAATTTAATTCCCTGTAACCAATCAGAGTACATATTGTTAAGGAGACATTCTTGAAAAACCATGGCATGAATACTTTCAAATATCATCTTCCTTTTGAACAAGCATCACATATTTCAGGAAAAAAAAATCAGTAAAAAATGTTTTAAAATATCATAAAGAAGACACAACATTGTCGTTTCATGGGACACCTGCTTCACTAACTGCCTGTGCTTTATGATTATTCTGAAATCCGAAGTTAAAACATGAGATAGAGAAGAAATAAAAAAGACTTCCCTAAGCATTGCTTTGAAATTTGTAGTTTAACTAAACAATTAAGGAATAATAAATTCTGAATTTAGAAAATTATAAGATTTTAAAAGAAATTTACCTTTATTACCTTAAATTCTGTACTGACAGAAAACAGAGTGATATTTTAAAAAAAATCAAATCTATTAATACAAACTTTTAGTTTTTGGTCATCTTAAAATAGGAAATAAAATACCTGTGGATCTGCTTTGGTCCATCACACTCTTTCATGGTTTGCTTTAACTCCATCTTCTCCAAGGAAGATATATATGCCTATTGAAGTTTGTGGTATCTTCACAGAAAACCCAGGTGGTTCCTTATAATAATCATCTTTTTCTAAGTCTTTTGATACTCTCCTTATGCTTCCAAGTTAATATTTTCCAGAACTATCAGTAGGCAGAATAAGAAATGCTAAGCTCTGGAAAAATTCTATTTAATAGAATATGTTCCCGTTTCTGCTTTTCAGCCACATTGTCAATTCTCTATGACTTTTTTCAAGATTGCTAATCTAGATTATGTTAACAATTGAAAGATTTCCTGTTTCTCTATGTTGTAATCCACCTGGTCTTGGAACTCTGAAACTGTTTAAAGCCATAATTCATGACTGTCTTCCAATGTTTCTGAGGCTTCGACTTCCTCTTAGTCAAATCTATCCTGTTTTTGAGTGTGAAAATTATTCTTTCTCCCTGTTGTCAATAATGGAAGCAAAGCAGAAGATGATTGGTTTTGCCTTCTCTGAGTAAAATTCTCATAGTGTCCGCTCATCCAAAGGTTTGATAAACTCACAATCATGTGTTAAACCTATCCAAGCTTTTACTTAGTTTAGCTGCCATGAGATTCAGGAATCTCTATTATCAATAATCTATACTGTATCAACAAACTTGTATCTGGAAAACAGAGTAGGCTTCAGGAAAACTCAGTCCTGACATTCAGGAAAACTCAGACCTGACAGCGAACTACTGAAAACATTGATGGAACAAGTAGTGTTACTATGGAGGACAATTCACTGAAGTGGGAGTTAAGAGTATAATTTTCATTCTTTCCATGCTGCAAAAAAGTCACATCACCTAGCAAGCCTGTGACTCATCATTCTTCCAATTTTAGAATTGACCAGTAGTAGACACTATAATTTGCCTTAGTCAATGCTACATCCAATTCTTTTCTTCTTCTTTTCTTTGTTTTTTGTCCTTTGTTTTGTTTTTTAGATGGAGTCTTGCCCAAGGTGGAGTGCAGTGGCATGATCTCTGCTCACTGCAACCGCCGCCTCCTGGGTGCAAGCGATTCTCTTGCCTCAGCCTCCCAGAGTAACTGGGACTATAGCTGCACGCCACTACACCTGGGTAATGTTTGTAGTTTTAGTAGAGACAGGGTTTCGCCATGTTGGCCAGGCTGGTCTTGAACTCTTGACCTCAGGTGATCCACCTGCCTCAGCCTCCCAAAGTGCTAGGTTTACAGGCGTGAGCCACTATACCCGGCCTTCTCCTTTGCTTTTACTAGAGAAGGTTTATAATTTACTCTTCTGGCCTCCTCTGAATTTAGTAGTGGCTCCATGACACTGTGCTGCCCAAAGGAAGGTAAGAAACTCTGTTTGAGTGGTTTTGGGGACTGTTACAAGGTAAACTGAGGCACAATATATATATTTTTTTAAGAGTTTATTCAAGCAAACAGTGATTCATGAATCAGGAATCTGTGAACTATAATTGGTTTAGGGGCACTACCAAGGAGGAGAAAGCTTTTATGGGACTAACATGGAAGTAAAGCAAGGAAAATATTTAACTGGTTGCAGTTACACGATTGCCTTAGCCTGCTGGAAATTCTCTTGTTATATAAGTTAGGGGGCAGCTTCTGATTGATTAGCCTTAAGTTTGTTTCTTTAATATAAGCATTTGCAAGAAATAGCTCAAGTTAAATTTCACCTATATTTGCAAATCAAGGAAGGTTAAGGTCACTCATGAGGACACACTGGCTTTGTCTACTCAGGGATTCTTCAAATCTGGTCTTCATTTTAAATTACTTAAATGGGAAACTTTAATTTTCCTGAAAAAAAAAAAAAAGAATCTGACTCCTTTGCTCTTTCTTTCACCTCCTTTTTCCTGCCTTGAATGAGGTCTCCATGTCTGGATTGTGATAAACACTTTTTGATAGCTTGTAAGTCAAAGTACACAAAGCAAAAAGTCACAAGCTAGGATGACGGAGTAGAAATGTTACCTAAACCCAGGTCCCTGATGACATTTCTACATGATGGGACCAATGTCAGTGGCCAATTGCTTCCAGACTCCTTGTGGGAGAAAAATTTGTGCTTTTAGGACTGAACGCTTTTCAGGTAGCTATTCTGTTGCTTAAAACCAAATGTGTTCTTCAATCGCTGTTTCTTAAACTAGACTGGTCATAAGAATCAGAGTGATTGTTCAAAATCTGAGTTTCTAGGTCTCTTCCTTCCTTCAAAATGTCATTACTGTAGGTTTGGGATGAGAGCCAATATCTATGTATTTAAGCAGTATTCCAGGTGATCTTTAGGTCAATATTTCCCAAACTTACATGATCAAAAGACATTTGGTAAACAAAATATGTCAATTACCTATAAATGTGCCTTTATTCTTCACTTGGTGTTTGTCAATGTAGCCTTCAGGTAAACCAGTAAAAATAGCTAGCTGAGAACATTTCACAGGTGCTTCTCATTACTTTCCCTCCTCTGATGCCTGGGTTTCTGCCACTTTGACTCACTCTCCTACCCAACAGTCATCATCCCCTCCCCCCCCCCTTTTTTTTTTTTTTTAAACCCACAGTCTTTTTTCTTGCCTGCTGGAATTCTCACTTTCCCTGGAATATTCACCTCTCATGTGTCACTTTCTCACTTTACAACTCCCCTTCAATCCTTCTGCTCCTCTTTATTCTTTGATTGACTCTCCCTAAGAAGCCATTTGAATCCCCGATTATGAAGAATTCCCTATAAAAATAAATTATATTGTGCTGTATTTGGGAGATAAACTTGATGGGGTAAACAGCTGTACACAGCAGCTCTGTGCAAACAAGTTTAAAGCAAAATCCAACCAACTGCTCAGCATGAACCCTCTGAGAGCTGAGATCAGCTGTTGTACTACCCAACAGTTGCCCTACAGAAAGCCAGGCTTGCTGGGAGAGAAATGAAAGAACAGTATCGCCAGGTAATCAAGGCAGGGGTAGCGAAATATGTACTGTCCAAAAAAAGGATGCTGTAATGATCATCTTTCTTTACTCACATTGGCATATTTCATCAGGAGCAAACCAAAATGATTTTAGGAACTATATAGTTTAAAGAAGGATACTGACATTGACATTGCTAACGCGTATCTGTGCATACATATCCCGCTCTTTAAAATAAAATGACAGAGGTTGGTGGTAGAAATTAAAATTTCCTCCCCCTTGGGAGGTTTAAGGCATATACATTTCTGGTAAAACATCTTCAACATTTTTTGAAGATTGCAGATATTTAATTTTCATCCTACAAATGTTGCTTTTTTCTTTTTTAAAAAATGATTAATTTAATCTATATTTGATGAAAAGACTATAAATAAGATTGGTTTAGATCTGAATGGTTTTCTAGCCTAATTACTTCTTGACACTTTGACCCCTTCCGCATATACTCAAGTGAGAAAGAATTTCTGCTTCCAAATGCAGCCTATCTGATAGTTGTATATTTGAACAGTTTGCTTACACAGAGCTAAAATAAGTCTCTTTGTATCTTTTCGCTATCAGGCTTCTTGTGGTCACACAAAATAAGTGAACCATTGTCAACTGTATGAAGCAAGCTAATCTTTATACCACAATACACCCAAAGTTTTCCTTATACTAAGCTAAACTTTGCTGATTTATTTAATAAAATCTCCTAGGTCATGAATTCAGTTTCTTCCAGAATACATCATTGGATTAAGTTCCAGCCTAATTTAGGGCTCAAGATTATGTAAAGTATACGAATTAAATTCTGATAAAGAAATAAAGAAATAATAAAGTGGGATTTAATTATCTTTTAAAATGTTATATGAATGTTAAATGTTATATGAATGTTAATTTATTATTTTGTTATGTTGATTTATTATTTTGGGGATGCTTCATAATATTTTTAACTTACATTTAGCATTTTAAACTATTTTTATAATAAGTACTTTTTACCCCATGGTTATATACCCCTGTACCAAGATCTCTAACTATTCCTAGATTTGTGTAGCTGGATATTGGCTCAAACCTTTAAGCATTAACATTAGAACGGTTAAATTTTACATTATTATATTCAGCACATATGTACAGGTTTCTATGGACCCTGATTCTGCTATCCAATTGTCTTTCTAGTATTCCAGCTTCAAGCTCTCAAGAAATTAAAGAACCATTATTTTTCATCAACTTCTCCATTAAATTTCTAGCCCTCTATTAAATTAGGTCATCATCATAAAGATGCAAATCATAAGTCACTTTACCCTCTTCTTGTCCCATCCCATTCATTCCACACAAGGACTCCAAAATTACCTTCATAAAGATCATTTAATCAAGTTTCTGGCTTTCGTTGGTTACGAGACAAGCACTACATCAAGAACACATTTGTTTTTGGTAAGACCACTATGGGAGTATTATTTGTTATGCTAAACAAAGCCTTCATATTAAGTTTGTTCTTTTCAAATCGTTTTGAGTTGAAGTATATGAAAAGCTGAAGAAAAGGTTTCCTTTTTATCATAAAATGAGAACTATATATGACATAGAATATCCCTCCTTTGCCTCACTGCTGGAAAGTTCAGAATAAATTTGTAGCAATTACTGTAACTTTTATTTGCAGGAATATTTGATAGCATTTTCCTCTTGTATCACTCTTTACTATTTTGCTCTTCCTTTATATTATATTAGTTGTTTGTTATATTTTAAACTATATAAATATCTGAATAAAATGAATTTGTTTGCATATTGATATAGTTGTAAAATGAAAGAGTATCAAGTACAGAATTTTCTTCTCTGTTTCTGTAATCATTCTAGTGAGTTAATTTTGACGTATTATCATTGTTTGGATATCCATAGTTAGCTGGCTAGTAATCAATGTATATTTAATGCAATGTAGTCTATACTGTCTTTTAAATAAAATGTTTATATTCACAATCTCCATTTTTTCATCTCATGCACAGTCCTCAAATCTCTCAAAGAGAGATTATCTTTCCTAATAATTTTACTGAGCTACACTTGTCATAATTATTTCCCTAATAATTATCCTTCCTAGTAATTTTTAGTAATTAAAATAATTATTTATCTTTATTATTATATTTCCTAATAATATTTAATAATTAAAATATTTTCCTAATAATTATCTTTCCTAATAATTTTACTGAGCTACACTTGTCAAAATCATCAATGATCCCCATGTGACTTAATCTAATAGTTACTTCTCAGTTCACATCCCACCTACCTTCTCTTAGAATATACAAACCATTTTCTTAATAGTATGTAATGTTGGTTTCCTTTGCCTAGATTGTATTTCTTTCTCCAAATTCACCTATCTGGTCTCTACTGAACTTTAAATCTTAGCTTATATCCTAAATTTACCATTAGTTTTTTTAAGTAAATAATTATACTTTTTCCCCTTCATTATTGTTTATTTTGTTGTTGTTCATTCCTTTATTAAATTATGCATTTCATGACACCAGAGGCTTCCTTGTGTTATTTAACTCTGTATTCTCAGTACACCGAACAGCTCCTGGCAGATAGCTGATGCTCAATAAATATATCCTAAATGAATTAATATAGCTAAGTTTTGACTTCACCATAAAACTTCAAGTGAATCTTACATAAGGCATATAACATTTGCATAATGCCTACTCTTTCTACTTAGCCAGAACCAAAAAGGAGCAAGAATTTCCCATTATCCAGTTATGAAGATGAATGTATAGAGTCAAACAAAATAACTCAGTTGAAAATTATGTTGCTGCTTTCAGCATCAGTATGTAGTCTGATTAATATATTTGAATAACATTGTACAGCTTTCAAAATGATTTCCCATATATTAGCTCATTTGAATCTAATATTAACATGGTAAAATATCCAGAGTGATATTATGACTTTGATTTTTCATATGAAAAACAAAAAACAATGGTTGGAAAAGTTATTTGCCAATAGTACCCCATTGTCTAAACCTGCCTTTTGTATATTTGCAAAATGATGTCAGGAAAATCCAGAAATCTTCATTTTAAATGCAGTCTTACTGTTAAACTAGCTATGTAACTTAGGTAAGTCAACACTATTCACTGTGCTTCAATTGTATTATTTATAAAATTGGAGCTAAGAGGTTATACTCACCAACTGTTTGAAAATTGTGAGCTCATTTGTCATACAAAAAATTAATGTGAAATCTCTTTGACAAATACTAAAAAAATATAGAATCACATTCTTTCAGACACGGAAGAAACCTTAGAAATCAATATATGAAGTCCTTTGTTTATTATAAATGGGAACTGAGGTCTAGAATAGTTATATGGGTTGCTGAGGGCCATGAAGTATTTTGGTGAGGAGATTCCCCTCTCCTGGACCCTACACTCCTGGGACTGGGCTCTTCCAACTATGCCATTTTGCTCTTTATTTAAATACACAGCTAATGTCACAGTAACATGATAGTCACATTCCTTTTACTTCAAGGTTAGAGATTGCTTACTGTTTTGAATCATAATATTTTGAAATAATAATACTATGTGAGAACAGAGCATTCCAGATTGATGATCCTAACATCTTGAGTTCTAGGTTATAGTTTCCTTATAACACAAGTTCAATATTCCTCAAATTAGTAACTTCTGATCATGTTTGTAGACCTGGAGGGAATTTGGACATATCAAAAAGTCAATATCAAATAAAATTAAGCCATCATTATGTTAAAGAATTAAAATTATAATATAAGACGCCATTGATACATATAACAAAAGGAAGAAATAAGAATACAAAAACTTGATTTGAAATGTCACATATTGGGGAATATATATCTTTTAACTGAGTTAAAGTCTGTTAAAAAAATAAAAACCTTCAGAAAAATTAAATTTGAGCAAAAGAACAACTAGTTAATTGGGCAAAGAACACTTGAGCAAAGAACAATTGAAGTGAGCAAAGAACAGTTTATTAATTGGGCAGTTCCCAGAGTAGGTTTAGAGTGACTTTGGGATGCCACATGGTCGGATAACATTTGTGAACAGGAATAAAAAAGGGACATACAGAAAACAAATGTGAAGTATAGAAACAGTTGGATTTGTTACAATTCAGTATTTACCTCACTTGAACATGGTTTAAATTGTTGGCCACCTGTGATTGACTGAAACTCTGTGATTGGTAGAAGACATGTGCATTCCTCTGTTTTCATGCTGTTGATAAAGACATACCTGAGACTGGGCACTTTACAAAAGAAAGAGGCTTAATTGGACTTACAGTTCCATGTGGCTGGGGAAGCCTCACAATGATGTTGGAAAGCACAGAAAAGTAGGTTACGTTTTAGATGAATGGCAGCAGGCAAAAAGAGAGAACTTGTACAGAGGAATGCCTCTTTTTAAAACCATCAGATCTCGTGAGATGTATTCACTATTAGGAAAACAGCACAGGAAAGACTTGTCCTCATGATTCAATTATCTTCCACTGGGTCCCTCACAAAACACATGAGAATTCAATATGAGATTTGAGTGGAGATACTGTCAAACCGTATCATTCTGCCACTGACAACCTCTCAAATCTCACGTCCTCACATTTCACAAGCAATCATGCCTTCCCAACAATCCTCCAAAGTCTTAACTCATTTCAGCATTAACTCAGAACTTCACAGTCCAAAGTCTCATCCAAAGCAAGGCAAGTGCCTTCCACTATAAGCCTATGTAAAATCAAAAGCAGGTTACTTACTTCCTAGATAGAATGGGGGATACAGGAATTGAGTAAATACAGTCATTTCAAATGAGAGAAACTGACCAGAACAAAGGGACTACAGGCCCCAACCAAGTCCAAAATCCAGCAGGGCAGTAAAATCTTAAAGTTCCAAAATGATCTCCTTTGACTCCATGTCTCACATCCAGGTCATGCTGATGCAAGAGGTGGTTTCTCACAGTCTTTGACAGCTCTGCTCCCATGGCTTTGCATGGTACCACCTCCCTCCTGGCTACTTTCATGGACTGGCACTGAGTGTCTCAGGCTTTTCCAGGCACACGGTGCAAACAGACAGTTAATCCACCATTCTGGGGTCTAGAGAATGGTTGTCCTCTTCTCACAGCTCCACTAGGCAGTGCCCCAGTAGGGACTCTGTGTGGGGGCTCCAACCCCACATTTTCCTTCAGCACTGCCCTAGCAGAGGTTCTCCATGAGAGCCCCACCCTGCTGCAAACTTCTGTCTGGACATCCAGGCATTTCTATACATTTTCTGAAATCTAGGCAGAGGTTCCCAAACTCAAATTCTTGACTTCTGTATACTGGCAGGTTCAACACCAAGTGGAAGCTGCCTAGACGTCAGGCTTGCACCCTTTGAAGTCATGGCTCATGCTCTATGTTTGCCCCTTTCAGCCACAACTGGAGTGACTGGGACACAAGGCACCAAGTCCCTAGGCTGCACACAGCATCAGGATCCTGGGCACGGCACACAAAACCACTTTTTCCTATTAAGCCTCCTGGCCTCTGATGGGAGGGGTGCTAACATTCCCCAGAGACATTTTCCCCATTGTCTTGGAAATTAACATTTGGCTCTTTGTTACTTATGTAAATTTCTGCAGCTGGCTTGAATTTCTCCTCAGAAAATGGGATTTTCTTTTCTATTGCATAGCCACACTGCAAACTTTCCAAACTTTTATGCTTTGCTTCCCTTGTAAAACAGAATGACTTTAACAGCACCCAAGTCACATCTTGAATGCTTTGGTGCTTAGAAATTTCTTCCACCAGACACCCTAAATCATTTATCTCAGGTTCAAAGTTCCACAAATCCTTAAGGCAGGGGCAAAATGCCACCAGTATCTTTGGTAAAACATAACAAGAGTCACCTTTGCTCCAGTTCCCAACAAGTTCCTCATCTCCCAATGAGACCACCTCAGCCTGCATTTTATTGTCCATATCATTATCAGCATTTTGATCAAAGCCATTCAACAAGTCTCTAGGAAGTTCCAAGATTTCTGACATTTTCCTGTCTTCTTCTGAGCCCTCCAAACTGTTTCAACCTCTGCCTGTTACCCAGTTCCAAACTTGCTTCCCTCTTTTTGGGTATCTTTTCAGGAGTGCCCTACTCCCAGTACCAATTTCCTGTATTAGTCCATTTTCAAGCTGTTGATAAAGACATACTTGAGATTGGGCAATTTACAAAAGAAAAAGGTTTAATTGGACTAACAGTTCCACATGGCTGGGGAAGCCTCACTATCATGGTAGAAGGCAAGGGGAAGCAAGTCACGTCTTACATGGATGGCAGCAGGCAAAGAGAGAGAACTTGTGCAGGGCAACTCCTGTGTTTAAAACCATCAGATCTCATGAGACTTATTCATTATCATGAGAAAAGCATGGGATTCAATTACTATGATTCAATTACCTTCCACCAGGTCCTTCAAGATGAGATTTCAAGATGAGAATTCAAGATGAGATTTGGCGGGGGCCATAGCCAAACCATATCAACAAGGTTACGGTCTGATTATATTTCCATTCAGTTTGTAGTTCTTTATGTATGGAGAAACTTTTAGGCCAAACTTAAAATATGTAAAGAGGCAACTTTAGGCTAAACTTAATTTAACAAACTAAACCTCAAATAAGCTAATAAGTTGGTTTAATACATTAGTTTTAAGTTTGTCTGCTTCCCAGAAAAAATAAAAATAAAAAAATTAAGACTCTTTCCTTCCTCAGGATTAAGCCCAACTCCTAAAATATAAATCTGAAACCTTTATTTTCCATCAAATTTTCCACCTCCAGATCATGTGGGCTTAAATTGTTGTTATGACTTTGTTCAAAAACAAAGTAACAATCATTCACTTTTACTTATTAAAATATTTATTACTTACTATTTTCAATTAGAATTATAATTTTTATAACAGATATGTGCCAGGAGAAATGGGATGAGCTTGTGGTGGCTTCAGATTCTTATTTTCCTACTTGTACTATTATTTTCTTTTCATTTACAGAAAAGCACAAAGAATTCCAGTATTCAGGTTCTGGAATGCAGCACAAAAGGGAAATTCAGAAGTTGCTGATTGGAGGGGATGCCAGTCTCTCAAACCACTGAAATATGAGTCAAGTGTGTGGTTTCTGCAGAATTGGAAGTCCCTCATGCACAATAAACCTTCACCACTTATCCAGTGGTCAGTATAAATGTGTGATGCAGGTGATTATTTGATAAAGAGCAAAGCAGGGGGAGGGGGATTTACAAGGTCAACTCTTAGCTGTAGGAATTCTCACATCTAAGAGTGTCCCAGAAAGGCTTAGGAGGAAAATAGTTAAGAAGAGCAAAGTATAAAGGGACTTGGAAAAGAACAAGGTTCTGTTCTCTATCTCTGAGTTTTTTCTTCAAAGATAATTTTCCTGGATACAAGGATAGGATAGATATGCTATCATAGGTATTTGGAAAGACAAAGTCCAAACTGTTGTGTATACATGAATGTGTTTTAAAAATTCCATGGGAAAAATTCTTATCTGCTGATTTCCTTGGGGCCCAAGAGACCCTAGGAATGAACATCTGTAACTGTTCAGACATGATGTGGACATATTTGGGAGATAAGAGAGAATCACTAGAAGCCAAGTTGTCCTTGAAAGGGAAAACAAAATGCAAACAGCAACAACAACAACAATACAACAGATCAGGAGAAAAATCCAAAGTCACAAGTGATAAAAGCCTGGTGGACCAGACTTAGCCAAAGGTTTTAGGTATGGGAGGGCAGTCATTCCCAGTGGAATTTGGAGTTATATTTGCCAATGCCAGTCACCCAAATACATTGGGAAAGAAAAAAAGAAAAAACAGAGATAAATTGACAAAGTGACTTAACAAAGGTGAAACTGGTAACAAAGCAATGTGTGAGAAAGGTGAGGTGTTCTCTCATAAGAGGAAATGAGAAGTGAATGCCAATATATGCAAAAAGGTAGTGTTGGCTCTTTAGGCGAAAGTAATAGAGAGTTGATGCCACAAAATGCCATGGATGCTAAGAGGAGATTGAAACAATCTTTGCAAAATTATGATAGGAAAATAAACATGACATAGTTGACTTTATCTTGTTTCTGACCTCCAACCTGTCCTTGGTCATTCCTGGGTATAAGCCAACCTAACTTTGGGAGGACTTTAGTTTATAGTTTAATTTGAAAGCAAGGGTGATAATAGTCTCTCCCTAAAACTAATCCTGTCCTTGCTCAGGGACTGAAAAGTGCCTTTCTAAGACAAATGAAAGGTCACAATAGGATTATCAGAGACCTGAACTCTACTAAAATTTAGGTATTGTTCTATAATCCCTTACTGCTCAGGAGTCATGTGGCCAGAGGTCACAAGATTTGTGACTTCCACAATTGCTCCTATAGATAACATCACTATTGTAGAAACTAAGATAGATTTTTGAAATGTTTTTCAGACTAACCCCACTGGTATTTGTGACTCATTACTCTGGTTCTGTGGCCCCACCCAGAGGCAAACCTGGCTCAAGAGGACTGTTTCCACACCCCTGTTATCATCCCCAAACAATCAGCTGCACCCATTCCCTAACTTCCTTCCCAGCAAATTGTCCGTAAATACTAACCTTCAAGCCTCTGGGTAGGCTCATTTGAGTGATAACTCTAGTTCTCTCACAAGGGCCAGCCTCACGTCAACTAAACTCTTTCTATACTGCAATGCTGTGGTCTCAGTGAATTGATTTTGTCTGTGCTGCAGGCAGGAAGAACCCATTAGGTGATTGCAAGATCAGTATTGCTATGTTAACAGCTCAGAGGAGCAAATAACAAGGGGAAACTGACCAAAAGGCAAAACAGAAGATTTATCCAGGAGTGAGAAGGCAAGGATGACGGTAGCAGAGGAAATGGGTGTGCCTGGTTGTGTTGGAGATGCAGTCAGAGAATCAGTGCTAAAGTTACCTCAAAGGCATGGCAGTTGAGGGAGGAAGTAATAGCTGCTGGAACAGACAATATCAAGGCAGTGAGATAGCCAACCCTACCCGGCCTGCCCTACCTGTGCCTTTGGGGCTCTAAGAAAGTATAAAGCTATTGAACTGTAGCATTTGCTGGCTAGGAATGTGGATCCAGTCATTGAGGGGTCAGTTATTAAGATGGACTTATCTATGATCTGTATATACACTCTTTCCCAGATATGCAAATTTACTTTCCTAGAGTTAGCCTGGCAGTATTGTTTGCTCTATCTAGATTATTTCATGAATTTTTGTCTGCATGTTATTCAGAAAAAAATATTAGCAGACTATGATATAATTTTACATTCCAAGAAAACCAAATTAGTCATACAATTTTGTCATCTGTTCCTCTTACTAATGTGACAAAACTTCCTAAGAATGATCATCTTCAAGTAGGAGCCCAGGTGGTTTCCAGGAAACGGCATTGAAACACTTCAGACATTGGGTCATGTTTAATTTGGAGAAGTATTGGCAGTTTATTCCTCTAGGGAAGGTGCCTGGAGGGAAACTCTTATACTCATTCTTTCTCCCTTAGGTAGAATGTTCAGAAATGAGAAATTAAAATACCTCATGAACTCTTTAATACTGCCTTTGGCAGTTTAATAAAGAGAGGTGCTTCCTGTGTGACTAGACCTTCACTAGAGGACAGTAAAGCAGGGGCACACATGAAAAGAGAACTACTCAGTTACGTTTACATTTCAGCTGGAGGACCGATAGCTCAGGGCCATAAAGGTAGCAGTCATAATTAAAGTAGGACCTATGAGCCATTCATCCTGTGCTCTGGAAATATTACTGTAAGGATGACTGGTCAGAATATGCTTAAATTTCACAAAGAGAAGTAAGGTTAAATATTAAGGAATCTTGAACAAATGAAGTACTATTTTTGCTTTTCACAAATGTACACTTCCCAATTATCTAAAGCACGTGTTGACATAATATAGCTAAGCTTATTTATTATGTTATAACTGTCACATTTATCTTGCAATGTGGACTAATTGCACATGTAATTCTCTTTAGGAATCAAAGTCCTGTCTAACAGAGACGCGCACACACATATGCACATGATATATGGGTTTTCGGGTATGTTAAACACTGTGTTCTTGGTGTACAAAGAAGATAAAGACTAGCCCTGAAAGTTTAAAGTATAGTGGAGACCACAGAAAGATTATATCCGATAAAATTAATCCAGTACCATGCTAACATAAACAAGTAAGAGATGGATATGTGATTCAATAAGGAAACTATGGGATGCAATGAAAGCACATGCAAGAGGAACCTACTTTGGTTAGACACTCAAAGAAGACACTCTGATAGAGATGATACGGGGACCTGAGGTATGAGTAGAAGTTATTCAAGTGAGGATTTGGAGGAGAAATATTCCACAAAAAGGAAACATCATGTGTGATGGCTCAGCAACAGGAAACAACTTTGTCCATTGTAAGATCTCAGAGTTGCTGAGATTACAGCCTGGGTGGCAAACTGAGACCCCATCTCAAAAAACACACACACAGAAAGCCCTTTTGGACATTTTAAGGAGCCTGGACTTTGTCTTAGTACTTAGTGTCCTTGAACAAGTTATTTAACCATGCTGTGTCTCTACTTCCTCAATTCTGAAATGGACCAAAGCATTCAAATGGCATGCCTTCACATGACTATTCTAGGATTTGCTCTCAGGTCCTCTGCCATCAAATGCACTGAGACTCTGTGCTTCACACAGTACCTCTTTGTACTTATGAAAAAAATTTTAAAAATTGAATTATACATGATTTTCCCTCAATATCCCTAGTATATGAAATGTAGATCCACCTGTATTTTTTTCTTTTGTCTAAAAGAAAAATGATTAGAATATTTAGTTTAGAGAGGAAAGGCTTAGGGGAAATATAGCTTTTTCAAATATGTGAAATCCTGTCATTTTAAGATATAATGAGATTTTACTGCCCCAGAGGGCATAAGTAGGATATATAGATCAAATTTACAAGTAAGTAGATTTCAGCTTAACTGAAGTTTTGAATAATTTGTAGTATTCTCAAGTGCAATAGGCTACTTTAAAGATAATGAACTTCCCATCATGGAAGTGTTCAAATAGAGGCTAGATGACCATTTGGCAAATATGTAGTAGGGTGAAGGGAATATGGATTTAGATGACCCTTATGATAGACAATGGAGTTACTTTCATGACTAAAAATGTCTCAAATCATTTGCTTTCTTCCATAACTCCAACCAAGTGGGTGAAAACTACTTAACTGTCTCCATCCCCATGTCCACCACCCAAAGACACATTTAGGTTACAGTCAACTGAACAAAGATACCCAGAAAGTATCATTCAGATTTTACCTTGAGAAAGTGAAGTAATAGACTCTTATCATATGATAGTCCAAGCTCAAACAGAAAGTTTGCATACTGCTAGAATTACAGATAGTAAAAAAGGTACCAATTTGGACTAAAACCAGGGGAAGCTTATAGGGTGACAGAGAAGGCATAGATATATAGAAAAAGATGGATTTCAGAGGTACGCAGGCAATAGCACAGCCACGCAGTAGAATTCCAAATAGCCCAATTAAAGGCTGGGGAGAAGCCTGGGTTCCTGATATCTTAGAATTTTTATCATATTCAATATGTATTTAAAATCATTGCTTAGTGTAGCAGAAAGTTTAATCTAAATGCTAGAGCAGAATAAATTGAAAACTAAGGATCAGAGGTCATAATACTCATATAATGTTTGTCTTTTCTACATTTTCTACCACTTCCCCTGAAGCCTGAAAAAATAAAGGACAAGGAAACAGAAAGGAAAAAGAGAAAGGAAGAGACATGTGGGCATAACCCCACGGATTGAGAAGGGATGCAGACCACCCTAGCTGCATGAAGCGTTTGAATCACAGGAAGGCTATTAGAAGTGAATGGTAAAATTCCCAAGTAGATCTGACTTTCTTGAGTTTGCCTGATCACTGCCTTAATCATCTTTTGGGGGTCTAGTTTGGTCCTGGAGCATTAATAGTCAGACAACACTTCTATCATCTTAGGGCTCATGAAGTCTTCTTTCCTGCCATGCTAGCATTTTGGTATCCAATACTGACAAATAGTTCCTATAATTTCTACAGATAGTTTCCTATAGTGTACAAAGAACAAATTATAATGAAATAATAGCAACAAAACTGGTTATTTAAGGAAAATCTTTTATGGTTTGGGGTGGGAGGAAGTTGTTCAGCAAAGATCAAAATAAAGGATATTTTTTCCTGCTTAAATACTCGTACATTTGATTTTTCTAGTGTCATTACTTATGTGGTCCAGCTATCTTTCATTTGCTGCTTTTGCATGTGCATAAGCTTCCCCTATGCCCTTAAAACTTTGTATTAACTTGGGTTGGTATATAAGGGTTTCATTCCATATGACAAATACTTCCCTAGTTGAATAATCTCAACATTCAAAAAGTTCAATAACAGAAACTTTTGGCATTGGAAGACTACTCTGGTGTTTACAAATGCCTGCACAATAACACCACCTTACAGTTGGTGTTTTCGACTTTTAAAATTGAGCTCTTAAAGCCTATTGTCTCATTGTGAAAAATACAATTATTGGTCCTTTTTTAAAAATATAATCCTATGATTTGGATTATAGGTGGTCATAAAAGTCTGAAAGTCTGGAAGTTAACACCCATGATTGATGAGAGGACAATGTGAAAATATCAAAATGTAACCATTACGGGGCAAAGGGAAAACTTCCCTTTTGCTTTCTGAAGGTTTGTTTATGAATACTCACAAAAGGTTGATTAATTCAAGAAAAAGCATAAAAATTTATTAATGTGTACACAAGGAGAACCACAGACTGACCATCCCTGCCCCCAAAGGGGTTTAGAGGCTTATATTCCATTTTGACAAAACTGGTTATGGGAGGGGAAAGAAGGGAATTCTGTTAAGGGGATTACTAGGGAGAATAAATGGATCAGGAGAGAGTAACTAGTACATTATCTCGTGAAAGAATCTATCCAGGTGTGGTTATATTCTTGGTATTACAGGTAGGGAAAGAAAAAACAATTGTTCCTTTTGGTGGGTCTGAATAGGCAGATAAAGGAGCTTCAACTTTATCCTGTGCATTGGGAGAGACTGTGAATATGAATGGGAAAGGCAGAGACTTTGAGACTCCTTTGTATCAATAAGACAAATTACCGTATTCTGTGGTACCGGCTTCTGAGTCCCAATACTATACACACCCTCAGTAAAATTTTAAAGAGGTTGTAAACCAAAGATAAAATTCTAAGGGCCCCCCTACCATCTAAATAAACCCCTTCTCTCAGCCAAGGGTATTCCAGAGTAAACCTGGTTTGGGCTATGATAGAAGACAGGGTTGAACATACCTCATTATACTCCTCCAGCGTTAACATCAATATAGACCTGAAGTCTAATGAGAAATATGTACAATCTATTCTCTATGAAGCCTGTTACTCTTGGAAGGCTTCCCCATGCTTTGAGTTGTCCTACCCTTCTAGATCAACCCAATGTAAATATGTAAATCTTACATGTATTGATTGATGTATTACGTCTCTCTAAAATGTATACAAGCAAACTGTACCCCGCCAAACTTGGGCACATGTCATCAGAACCTCCTGAGGCTTGTCACGGGCTTGTCCTTAACATTGACAAAATAAACATTCTAAATTGATTGAGACTCATCTCGGGTATGTTGGGTAAAAAGAAAAAAAAAACCACTACAACAAAGTATAGGTTCAATAAGTTTTATATTAGCTCACGATCCATTTTAAATAAATCTTAATGAATGGATATTGTTTTAGTGATGTGAGTTATTGGAAAAGGCTGAGTCACTTGGAATTGGCACTTCCTAGTGGCAGTGACTGTGGAAAGAGAACTGGACCCACTTTCCCAACCATCCATTCCCAGGAGTCCTGGCCGTCCTTGTCTGAGCTGTGGGGCACTGTCCCTGATGGCCTGCTTTCCTTGATTCTACTCAAGTACAATGTTTATTAACTTTCCGCTTCTTATTGATAACTATTGTGGAGTTTAAGACTTTCCACCATGAATTATTCTCAATATTATAGAAAGTCCAGAAAGCATACCAGGTCGGAGTAATGGAGAAGGTGTGGCAGAAGAACCCACCAGCACTACCAACATTATCATTTACTCTGTTGTGCTCAAATGTTATCTGTCTCACTTTCAAAAGAGGAATTCTGTCTGTTTTCAACGGCTTAAAACTGAAAGTGACTTAAAATTGATCTTCAAGTATGTTAAGAACTGTCTGGCAGAAATATTTTACCTCTCTCCCGAACTGGAGAGTGATTACCCTGCAGCATGGGTGCTTTAGTCAGACACACAGTGTGAAGTCTATCAGACATTTCTTTTTCTTTACCCATTCTGCCAGATCATTCAATAATTCTTCTTAGTTTGGGCTCCAAGTTTTTTGACTGGTTGTCAGTGTGTTCCAATCTGTTTAGTTTTTTGTACCATTTTAAAATCTCTTAAAATAGAAGAAGTGACTTAGGGTGGAGGGAGGGTTAGAGAAGAATGTAGCCCTAGGGAGGACAGAAGGTTGAGAGAGAGATAATTAAGCTGAGGTCTAATCACAAAGGTATTTCGCAGCATCAAGAAAAATCTAAGGACAAGTCCATAGAAGGACTATGGAGGAAACACAAATATGAAATCAGTCAAGAAGAAGGAACACTGGTTTTTACATTCATATTATTCATTGAATAGATCTCAGTACTTTGATAGGTCTGGTATTAGGAGGGTTTTATTGATTGTGCTTCTTTTGTATCCTTGTGTTTGAGTGTTAATTTGATATATTCCCAGTGCCTTGGATATTCAAGATTTCACAGGAGCACCAAAAAATTGCCCAAAATGAGAAAAAGCAAACGCACTATAAAATACAACACTCATAATGCAGGTAAATATACTTTGCCTTCCTGCAGTGCTAAGTTAAGCCACAAGGAAGTATTATAGAGCAGCATATTTATAACTTACTTTACTATTTTAAAAGCTCTTTCAATTTGTTCTTCAAAGGCAATACAATCATAGAATTATTTATATTTCTTTTTACATTTTTTTCTTCAATTTAGATGACTGCTATTAGGTATTTTTCTTCTCAGTGCCACAGAACTTAGCCCACCAAATTGTATATGGAAATATACGTGAATACATAAGAACTGAGGATTTCTGTTAAATATTCATGGACTTTTATACGAGAAATCCAGTTTCAATATTTGGGTAAGTATTTCATTTTAGGAAATTCATTTTTATAATAGCTGATTAAGACTTTTTTGTTGTTATTTTCGGTTATGGGTGATTTAAAAGTTTGTAGAGAAGAAAAAAATCTCTTCTCCTTCCCTTCTAGGTACTCAGCTAGGGCATGTATAAGAAAAAGACATATTAACATGAGAAAAACAAAGAGAAGCTTGTTTACAGTTATATCATATGTATATGTGTATATATGTGTGTGTATATGTGTACACACACAATATATATATATATATAATCTTCACCTAAAAACAAAGAGAAAGGGTGTGGGGAGGCCGGGTAAGGACAGGTGACCAGGAAAAGTATGGCACACAAGAATAAGTTTTGTTAGGCACACTTAAGTGCTGCTTTATCCATTGATAAACCTCTTTCGAATTACAGTCATTCTTATCTTTCTGGTAGAGAGAAAGACAGTATTACAAATGAAGATTTATTTTATAAATGTAAATTTATTTTACAAAGTGTTATTCATGCTGTTTTCAGAGCTTCTCCTGTGTCTGCTGTTTCTGAAAATAATCAGTTCAAAATAATCTATATCCCAAAAAGGCATAGCTGGGATGGCATATTCTGGTCTCCTACAAGTTCCAGCAAAAGAAAGCACTGTCTAAATGCCAGGTGGAGGGATAGAAAGAGAAGACTAGCCTTTATTTTGTTACCTCAGTAAATGTATGTACTTACTCTACTCTGATCAGTTTCACTGACTGAGATGAACTGTAATCCATTTCAAGGATGGGAGAGCAGGTTGCAAACATCGTTTTGCTCAAAGAGACCAAAAAACTAGAGGAGACAAAATGTTCTCCACAATGTTTCCCCTTCTATTCAAACCTGTCTGGTTTCTGAGAGAGGCAATTAGCTGAATATAAAGCCTTCCGTGTAATCCTATTTCCATATATATACAACTTTTATTATTTTTTTATTTTTTGAGACGGTTTTGCTCTGTCACCCGGGCTGGAGTGCAGTGGCATGAACATGAATCACTGCAGTCTCAACTAACCAGAATCGAATGATCCTCCCACCTCAACCTCCCAAGTTGCTGGGACTACAGGCAATGCTGCCATGCCCAGCTAACTTTTTTGTTTTGTAGAGATGAGGTCTTGCCATGTTGCCTAAGTTGATCTTAAACTCCTGGGCTTAAGCAATTCTCCTGCCTCAGATTCCCAAAGTGTGAGATTATGACAGGTTTGTTTCTCAGTCACTTTGAAAGCTGGAGACCTCTGACTGGGAAAGCCCTGCCTGGGCCTGACTCAGCCATGCTATCTGCTGCAGGATCTGGCCTGCCCACTCAGCCCACCCAGGCCAAGTCTTGCCTGCACACTGGTTCCTAAAGTCTTGTCCTGTGCCCAAGAAGACTGAGGATACACTGACAAATGAAGAGTGAGCAAGGTCAGGAGTTTTATTGAGTGATGAATACAGCTTTCAATGGAGAGGGGATGTGAAGGCAGAAAAGTCTCCTCAATGTGGCTGAGTGCAGGGCTTTTATGGGCTCAGAATAGGGGAGGGGCAGGCCATAGATAGTATTGGAAAAGGCAATATTCAATTGGTTAAAAGGGAATATTCAGAAAGAATTAATCAGGAAAGTGTGAGCAAATAGGAACAGAAATTCTCACTCTGGGTCATGGGTTTCATCTGGGACCAGCAGTCAGGTCTTTCAGCCTTCAGGCTGTCTTTTTTGACTTGAAAGTGGGGTTTGACGAGGGACCTTCCCCTATCTGCCTAAGCATTTGGTTGCTTCTTGTCACTATCAATTACAGGTGTGAGTCACTGTGCCCAGCCAATTTCCATGTTTTAAAACTCATATTGCTTTGATACAAGATACAATGCTCTCTCAGACTATCTCATAGCCCACTCTAAGTTTCTCATAACTTCTAGTTGCTCCTGATAGCTTCTTTTCAGTAGAGTTAGAAAGTACCTGGTCTGCCTATTCTGCAAAAGCACCTTTTGTGTTCCTTTTTTTGTTTGTTTGTTTTGTCATGCTCTATCAATCAGGCCAGAGTAGAGTGGTGTGAACATGTCTCATTGTCTTTACCTCCTGGGCTCAAGAAATTCTCCCACCTCAGTTTCCTGAGTAGCTGGGACAACAGTTATGCCCTACCATGCCTGGCTAATTTTAAAAATTATTTGTAGAGGTGGTTGGGGAGGTGGAGAGTGCTTCTATGTTGCTCAGGCTGGTCTTTAACTCCTGGGTCAAGCAAACCTCCTGTCTCAGTCTCCAAAATTGCTGGGATTCAAGCATGAACTACTGTTCCCAGCACCTTTTGTGTTCTCGAAGATCACTAGTGTGTTACCAGTCATAACATTAAACTCACAGCAAATTAACATTATTGACAACAATAAAGATAACATTTTCAAGTCAAAATAAAAGTGACATTTAAAATACATATGTATTTGGAAAGAAAAAATAAGAATTTCTCATATATGGAGAAGATAAATTTGTATAAAAATAAATTCTTTTGCTTTATAAAACATTCTACTTTGCCCCCCAAATTTTATACTTACATATTGGAAATATTAATAATCAATTTACTTGTTAGTCTCAATATAACCATTTCTTGCAGCAAATTTTCACTCAGAGAAAATGTGTTGTTCGGAGAAATTAACCAACTTACTAAATATTTTCCTCCACATAGATAAAATTTATATGCTTTTGCCCCCTATTTAAGTTTTCTTAAGGCATTATTTTTAATAGATGTTTATATTTTACATAGGGTGACCTCCAGCTTTTAATATCATGAGAGGCAGCAAAATGAGGTTTAAAAACTTAGCTCTGTGGTCAGAGTTGTAGCAGCCTGATGAGCTCGTTTTCCCTGCTGCTCAGAAAAGCCAATACACTGAGAATATGAGGTTTTGTTGGAAAGAAAGAGTTTAAAAACTTCAGGGCCAGCCAAGCAGAAGGATGGGAGACATTTCTCAAATCTACCACTCTGAGCGTTCAGGGCCCAGGGTTTTTAGGATATTTTGGAAGGCAGAGGTCTAAGCAATGGGTACTACTGATTGGTTGGGGATGAAATCACTGGAGTGTTCAAACTATCTTCATGCACTGATTCAGGTTCTAGGTTGGGGGTCACCAGTTGAGTCAGCTCCTTGGTAAGAGCCATGGTTTCTGGTGATATCAGTTGGTTGCCAGAATGCAGAAGTCTGAAAAATATGTCAAAGTCAAATCTTAGGTTTTGACAATACCGACATCTATAGGAGCAATTGGGGAAGCTATACATGCTATGACTTTTGACTACATGACTTTTGAACAGTAAGGGATTATAGAAAAGCAAGCTAGGGAACAATGACTGCGGGTCATTTAACTTACATTTTAGCAAAATTCAGGTCCCTCCCATAATCTCAACCTTGTGGTCTTTTATTAGTCTTACAGAGATCTATTTCAATCCCCAAGAGGAAGTTAATTTGCGGAAGGACTCTTATCATCTTTGTTTTAAAGTTAACAAAGGCAATTAGCTTGTGAGGTAGGAAGGACTCTTATCATCTTTGTTTTAAAGTTAACAAAGGCAATTAGCTTGTGAGGTAAGAAACAAGATGGAGTCAACTATGTCGGATTTCTCCCACTGTCATAATTTCTGTAAAGGTGGTTTCAGAGTGTCTGGATTCAAATCACAGGTTCATAACTTTCCATCTATGTGACCTTGGGCAACTTACTTGATGTTTCTGGGCTACACTTCTATATGTAAAATTGGGATAACAGCACATGTCAAGAATTCCTAATACAAAAATCCCAAATATGAAATGCTTCAAAACCTGAAACTTTTTGAGTACTCACATAATTCTACAAGTGGAAAATTTTGCACCTGACCCCATGTGATCAATTACAATCTAAACACAGTCAAAATTTGATGTACAAAATTGTAAATATTTTATAAATTAACTTCAGACTATGTGTATAAGGTATATATAAAACATAAATGAATTCTGTTTTAGATGTTGTTCCCATCCCCAAGATAGTATTATGTACATGCAAATATTCCAAAATCTGAAAAATATCCACATTCTGAAACTTTTCTGTATCCAAGCATTTTGGACAAAGAATATTTCACCTACGATTACTATGTTAATTAAGTATGTTCATCCATGTTGGAAGAAAAATCTTTGCCCTCTATTTTCCTAGTTTCTCTGAGGCCCTGCAAATTAAGCTGATAAAAGACAGATTAACAGCAGAAAAACCAACAGAAGTTTATTAACATTAGCAGCACACGTGCACATGGGAGAAACTCAGGGATGAGTAACTCAGAGAGATGGTTCGAGCTTGGGCTTGTGTAGCATCTTAAAAAAGGGACAGTAAATTTGTTGAAAAGTGAAAAGACAAAGGAAAAAAATTACGCTTTTAGAGGTAGAAAACTGTGGAAAGGTAAATATATAGGGGAAATTAATGGAATATACGAGTTATCTTAGTAAGGTTTTTTTTTTGTTCAGGTCCATCACAGGGCCATCTCATGTCTGGTGATAAGATTGTTTATCACCTTCCTGAAGGCGTATGGGAAATTGAGGGGGAAAATCACCTCCATAAGGGGAATGAAATTTATGTTCTGTTTTCAGGTAGACAAAGGTGGGCAAAAAGCTCATCCTGTTTCTGCTTTTTCTTAATTGCCTTCAGCTCAAAATAATCTGTATGCTAGAGTAGCATATTTTGGGGTGACATAGTTTGAACACCTTCATATACATAAAGTGGTTAGAACAGTGCCTGGCTTATAAGCATTCAATAAATGTTGACTACAACAACTATTGTTTTATGTTTATGTTTATTCATTTTTTAAGATAGAGCCTTGCTTTGTTGCCCAGACTAGAGTGCAGTGGCATGATCACAGCTCACTGCAGCCTCATCTCCTATGCTCAAAATAGCAATCCTCCCACCTTAGTCTCTCAATGTACTGGGATTATAGGCATGAGCCACTGTGCTCAGTCTATTGATATATATATTTTAAAGCAATTGGTAACTGGGTGCAATGGCTTGCACTTGTGATCCCAGCACTTTCAGAGGCTGAAGCAGGAGGACCACTTGTGCCCAGGATTCGAGGCTACAGTGAGCTATGATCATGCCATTTAATAATAACCTAGGTGACAGAGCAAGACCCTCTCTCAAAACAAACAAACAAAAAGAATAAAAATTAAAAATCATTTCTGAATGGCAAGTCTGCATGTGACCTCTAACAATATTTAATATGAAATGACAAAACTGGAGAAACGGCGTATAACCCAAAAATCTGCTCTTTAGTTAAACAGGGCTGGAATTATACCCTGGGAGTCAGGGTATATAACATGTTATCAAGATATAAGGATATTTCTAGATCTTCAAACTGGGCATTGATAATTTATTTTTATCCCCCAGTTCACCTTGAACTGATTTTTTTCCCCACTTTGGGTTATTTTGTCCAATCTTTTATCCAAGGACGATTTTGACCTAATTCCCAGAGTGGTATAGAAGAGTCATGTAGGCTGGAAATTGATATTGACAATCTGCCCAAATGATTACTGTAAATTCAAAGGAGCAACTAATTTTCAATTTCTCAAATCTCAAATACTAGCTGGCTGAGGCTTATCAAATAAATAAAAAGAAACAAAAAGAAAAAAAAAGGAAGAAGGAAAAACATAGAAAAAGCCTTGATTAGTTAACCACCAAATAGCAAACGCTTGGGAGACTAAAATTATGTATTACTTGATGAGAGCTTCCCTTTGTTAGTTAAACTTATTGGGTCTTCTTTAAAAGGGAAACTATACGAGATTGAAATAGAACATACAAATGATAACCATAGGGAATGGGGGTGAATGCTTTTTACATTTTTACACAAACTGCAAAACAATGAGACTCATACATGCTCAGCCATGGCATGAGATACCTTCCCTATAGATGTGAAATAATTAGATATGCTAGAAATATGTCTTTGAATTTTCAAGTTGTAAATAATCTAGATTACATAAGAAAACCTCTTTATTTTACACAGGAGGAAATTTAGGCCTTTTAAAAGAATGCCACTGCAAATTTGGGGAGAATATAGGTCTCCACAATCTAACTCACTTTTCAGTGCCTTCCTGTTAGGTAAGCAAATTATATGCACTTTCTTCCCTATATGAGTTTTGCAAGTGGGCACTCCTTAACTCGTTGTCAGCTCTATTAAGCCGGGCTAACTTCCTAAGGCTAAACATATAACCATTTTTCATTTCTTGGCAATCTGTTCTATTAAATTTGCATATTCAAATATGCAGCATTTATGTCTGATCTTCAAAAGAAAACTCACTAAATTCCTGATAGGATTATTGTCTCTCTTTGGCTAGAGACAGAGATTTGAATAACAGCTGAGAGAAAAAGCAGAAGTTAGGCAGCAGCTTTCATAAATGAAATTAGCAAATTTCTACAATTTAAAGGTTCTATTTGTAATTCTAAAAACCTTTTCTCTTTCTGCTTGCTTAGCTTCAGGCAAGAATAAAAGTGTTGGGGGGAAATGTTTTCTTTTCTTCCTCTTAATGGGTAAGAGATAACTAAATGCTGAATTTACAAAATACTTTGCTGGTTCTGGATTGTATGCATACGCCCAAGATGAATATCATGGCTTGGATCTTAACTGAGTAATATCTGCAAAGTCACTTTGCTGTATATATAAAAAATCTACATTGTTTAACTTGCCAGTCTTCTCAAATGATATCCACAAGTATTTAGCATTAAAAAGCTCAGTTTAGAATTTGAATTGCTAATGCTGACTTTTCAATTCAAGGTTCTACAATCCGAAACAGGCTTGAAAAAGAAAAACTAAAAAGAATAAGGGGAACAGTAGCATTGGCTCCCACTTGGTTAAGTTGCTTGTGGGCAACCTAAGGGATCCTCACTCTGTGTGACTTCCAATTGCCTTCCATTGAACCATGCTCAGGGCAGAACAACCTAATGAAAATATTAATGTTACTGTTATCTGAGTTGAAAACACACACACACACAATACTAAGCAAAATCTCAACAATCCTCTTAAAATACAGTTTTAAGAAAAGAGAAAAACTGTCAGAGGCATTTGAATCAATGCAACTCCATCTTAAATAGGAGCTTGGTAAAATGAGGCTGAGATCTACTAGGCTGTATTCCCAGAGGGTTAAGACATTCTAAGTCACAGGATGAGATAGGAGGTTGGCACAAGATACAGGTCATAAGACTTTGCTGATAAAACAGGTTGCTGTAGTGAAGCCAGCTAAAACCCACCAAAACGAAGAGGGCCACAAGACTGACCTCTGGTCATCCTCACTGCTAAACTCCCACCAGCACCATGACAGTTTACAAATGCCATGGCAACATCAGGAAGTTACCCTATGTGAAAAATGGGGAACCAGCAGCCCTCGGGACTGCTCTGTCTATGGAGTAGCCATTCTTTTACTTTCCTAATAAACTTGCTTTCACTTTACAAACTCACCCTAAATTCTTTCTTCTGTGAGATCCAAGAACCCTCTCTTGGGATCTGAATCAGGAATCCTTTCCTGTAACAAAACCAGTCAGCTTCTCAAATATATTCACTGTTATCATCAACTTTGATTCTCTTCTTCCCTTTCTTTCTTCCATACCCCATGTTAGAGATGAAACTTCTGGACTTATGCAGAGTTGTATATCACATTTTTTGAAAATTTTTTAGTGTTCTATTTTTATTTTCTATTTCTTCTAGACTGACTTTCCTCTTTCTGTGGGCATTCCTCTAATGTCTAAATATCTAGGATCTTCCATTCTAGATCTTTTTTTTTTTTAAGAAAAAGTTCTTGGTTTAAGTTTATTGTCCATCTCTCTAAAAATAATCATGTCACTTTGATGTTCACACGCAAAACCACATGGTTGACAAGAAATGCATGCTGACTTCTGGACAGAAATATAGTTATAATTAAGTATTAAGCAGTCCCCTTCCTTGTTGCTAATGGTCACATAGCAGTAGATGCTGATCATTTGTATTTCCATTGCTTCTATAGATAGGATTTCTGACACTAGGATTATAAAACTGTTTAAGTATTGTTTTGTACTCCCAATGCTCCCATAGAAATAATCTCTGACACTGGAATTATAAGACTTTTATTCACAGATCACTTATGATTTTCTTCGGACCCCAAATTCAGCAACCAGTTTGAATATCCTCACAGAGGAAGAGGATCAGCATGAAAATACAGTTTTTTCATTTCCCTGTCCCATGACTTCATCCTGCACTCTTCAACCAATGACCTCCACACTTAGGCCAACTCCAAAACCATTAAAATCCTATCCCTAAATTCCTCTGGGAGATGGATTTGAGATTTTCTCCCATCTCTTCCTTCAGTGACTCTATGATTAAACCTCTTTCTCTGCTGCAACCCCTATCTCTATGTATTAACTTGCTGTGTGTATTGGGTAACAAACTTATTAGTTACATCATCACCAAATTGTCTATTGAAAATCACTCAGGAAACTCTGTAGCTAATTGCAATGAAAACTAAAAATGTTTATCAGTAATTAGTCAGTCTTGAAAAATGGTGGATAGCAAAATCCATATTTATTATACAGTAAGTATACTTCTCTATTATACAGTAGGGAAAACAGGCCAAATGCAAACCTTACTTGCAATCCTTTATCTGTGTTAAAAATCAATTTTCAAAAAAGTAAAATCACAACTGTAGTGGCGCAAAAAATGGCTTCCTTCCACCCTCCTTGGTTCCTTGTCTGCGCTATGAATTCAATTGTCATGAGACATATTCACAGAAAAAAATTATATTTAATTATGTACCTACACACACATAAAATTCTCACAAAATATGAGATTTGAGGAGGGGTCAGATGACTGAAGCTTATGTAGCATCCTGAGCTACAGCAAACAGGAGGGCTCGGAGCTTCTGAGGGTTGGTGACCATGCAAGTTATGGGAAGGTGAAGGGAGAAACTATATGGTGAATAACGGTTAACTTGTTTTGCAGATACAGTCTCTCAAGTAATAAATGTTTTGGAGCAGCCTTCTTTTTAGGACAGATACTTTACCAATGTAGATTTTCTTTATAGAAGTAAATTTCTTTTGCAAATAGCTTTTCAGAACTACTCCTATGTCTGCAGTTTCTTAGAATAACCAGCTTAAAATATGCCAAACAAGTATATTTTAGGGTGACATATTCTGGTCTCCTACAGTCATATTTCAGGGTGGTGTGTCCTGAGTGCAACATGACTCTCATATAAACATAAAATGTCCATAAAATGTTTTAGTAAATTAATTGATGAAAGTACCAGTCATGGTGTTGTTGGGGTTCAGAAAAATATAAGACCCTTGAGAATATTCTGGGAAAAGTGTACCTTAAAAGTTAAAAAAATCTGTACTGTCTCAACAAAAAGTGAGTAAATCACTTCATTCAACCTTGTATCAATGTAAGGTGTTATAGTTTTTAAGACAGATTTAAAAGATTTTCTAATGCGTGAAAAAAGTGTACACTGGAGTATGTTACTTAGCAAGCTGGGCACTTTTAATTAATATAAATTGGAAGTCATTAGAAGCTGCCTCAGAGCCAAGAAGTTTCTAAACTTCTCATGTTTCTCCCTGCCTCCAAGGGAAAAAAGGGGCTGTCTCTAGAATTTTATCTAACTGAGGAGACTTCTTTCAAAGGAAATGGAATCGTCTTAAACCCCCTTCCCAGGAATTTTATTAAATTACTAGGAAAGAGGCTAGCCCCAGTAGCTCACGCCTATAATCCCAGCACTTTGGGAGGCTGAGGTGGGCAGATCATGAGGTGAGGAGATCGAGACCATCCTGGCCAACACGGTGAAACCCTGTCTCTACTGAAAATACAAAAAAATTAGCTGGGCCGGGCACGGTGGCTCAAGCCTGTAATCCCAGCACTTTGGGAGGCCGAGATGGGTGGATCATAAGGTCAGGAGATCGAGACCATCCTGGCTAACACGGTGAAACCCCGTCTCTACTAAAAATACAAAAAACTAGCCGGGCAAGGTGGCGGGTGCCTGTAGTCCCAGCTACTCGGGAGGCTGAGGCAGGAGAATGGCGTAAACCCAGGAGGCGGAGCTTGCAGTGAGCTGAGATCCTGCCACTGCACTCCAGCCTGGGTGACAGAGCGAGACTCCATCTCAAAAAAAAAAAAAAAAAA
>NC_045451.1:41069234-41103797 GCF_002776525.5 Piliocolobus tephrosceles
CTATCATGGGGAGGGGGGAGGGGGGAGGGATTGCATTGGGGAGTTATACCTGATATAAATGATGAATTGATGGGTGCTGACGAGTTGATGGGTGCAGCACACCAACATGGCACAAGTATACATATGTAACAAACCTGCACGTTATGCACATGTACCCTAGAACTTAAGTATAATAATAAAAAAAAAAGAATTTGAAATGAAATATTCAATACTTTCAATGTATAATTAATTAAAGATAAAAATATCCAAAAGTAAAAAAAAAAAAAAAAAGAAAATAAAACAAATTTTTCAGAGCTTAAAGCAGCACTGTCTAAAAGAAATACAATATAAGCCACTCCTAGCCACATGTGTAATTATATTTTTTATTTTTATTATTTTTTTCAGAGGCAATTTCTGACTCCGTCTCCCAAGATGAATTGCAGTAGTGCAATCATAGCTCATTGCAGCCTCAACTTCTGGGCTCAAGTGATCCTCCCACCTTGGCATCCCAAAGTGTTGGGACTACAGGCATGAGCCACTGTTCCCAGTCATATTATTTTAAATTGACTAGTAGCCACATTAAAAACAAAACAGAAAAATAAATGGATAAAATTAATTTCATTATGTATTTTACTTAGCCCAATATATCAAAAAATATCATTTCCACATTTAGCCAGTATATAGTTATTAATGAGATATTTTAAATTATTTCTTTCAGACCAGGCCTTTGAAATTTGGTATGTATTTTATACTTACAGAATATCTGAGTTTCCACTAGTCACATTTTAGAAGCCCACTAGCCACATCTGGCTACTATATGGAAGAGTGCAGACTTACAGTTTCTCACCTTCTTGAAATGTTGTAGTCTAAAAGAAGGAGTCTAGGAGAGCAAAGTCTGGAAACTGAACATCAGAAAACGTGAAAATAATGAGTAATTTTGGAGTAACAAATTCTACTTCAGAAGACATGGAATCGGCTCATGTCCATGTCCAAAAAGGTAAGATCTGAAAGATACTTAAACTGAAATGTAGAATCTATATTTCTTCTCTTTAGAGACACCCTCAGTTTTTCTTGGAATATTACAAACATATCTCTCAGTCTGGACTCTAGAATCCTTTCTTCAACTGTGTGTGTAAAGGTAAATAAATGTTCACACTGAGAAGTCGAGGTGGGTGGATCACCTGAGGTTGGGAGTTGGAGACCAGCCTGACCAACATGGAGAAACTCTGCCTCTACTAGAAATACAAAATTAGCCAGGCATGGTGGCACGTGCCTGTAATCCTGGCTACTCAGAAGGCTGAGAGGCAGGAGAATCGCTTGAACCCTAGAGGCAGAGGTTGCAGTGAGTCAAGATCACACCATCGCACTCCAGCCTGGGCAACTAGAGCAAAACTCTATCAAAAAAAAAAAAAAAAAAAAAAAAGAAAGAAAGAAGAAAGAAAGAGAAAGAAAAGAATCATAGATCACTTACAGATCTTCATTTTCCTTCTGTCACCTCCTCATAAATCTTGAATGTCTTTTCATATTATTACATAGAAATCTACCTTATTTATGTATGTATGTATTTATTTATTTTTGAGACAGAGTTTCGCTCTTGTTGCCCAGGCTGGAGTACAATGGCACGCTCTTGGCTCACTGAAAACTCCTCCTCCTAGAGTTCAAGCAGTTCTCTTGCCTCAGGCTCCATCAGTAGCTGAGATTACATGTGCTCAACACCACACCAGGCTAATTTTTGTATTTCAGTAAAGACAGGGTTTCACCATGTTGGTCAGGCTGGTCTCGAACTCCTGACCTCAGGTGATTCACCCACTTTGACCTCCCAAACTGTTGGAATTACAGGTGTGAGCCACCGCGCCTGACAATCTTTCTAATTATAGCATTAAATAATATATCTTTTCTCCCAATTCAGACCAATACTCTCTCAATAAGTATTTATATTATTTTGAGGTTTCCACAACTAAATGAATTGGAACTATACACATTCTTGTTCACATTGGGAATCTTCCATGCCGAGTAAAACCTTAAAATGTGATTTGCTTATTCAAAGATTGTGAGCATTTAAGTTTGTGTTAGTCACTGACAAATTGCCTTTCTAAATAGTTAAAAATGTTTACACTTCACTCACATAGAATTATGTGTCCATCTCCTTACACAATGCACTGCACTACAGGTTATCAGTCTTTACATAGTTTTGCCAATCTAGTGGCCAAAAATGACATCACATTAAAAATTTTTAATTTTTTTACTATGTCAAAGGACAAACAATATTTTTATAATTCCGTTAGAAATTAAGGCTCTTTTATTAAAGAATTGTACAGCTTTATATTAGATTGCTTTTAAACTTATTTCAACAGTATTTTATGAATATTAATACTTTATGTTATAAATCTTACAATACTTTATCATAGATTGTCACTTGTCTTTTATTTTTGCTTATATTTTGCTGTAAGGCATTTAAATTTTATGCATTAAAATACATCAATCTTTTTTTCTTTTATGGCTCAGGATTTTGAAACTTGATTGGGAAAACTTTTCCTACCCTAAGACTCAAAGTTTTCCACTATTTTTTCTAATACTTTTAGAGATTTCTTTATTTGGGTCATTATTCCATTGAGAATTATTGTTTTAAATATGATGTAGAGACTTTGTTTTTTAAATGTACACCCAATTTTCTTGACACCATTTAAGTTGTTTTGTGCTGTTCTTTTAATGATGTATTATATAATCTTAGACTTGTGACATTTTATTCTCCAGTAAGTTTATGTATTTTCTGCATGTTACATTTCTCTGTGGTCTCCATAGCTCACAATTAAATTGCACTTGGCTCATAGAAAATAATAAATATTTGCTCACTGACACAATAACCAGGTTGATTAAATTCTGAATATTAATAATAGTAATGCTTCACATTTACATAGCCTTTTGTCATACACAAAGCATTTACACACATATATTTAATTCTCATAATAACCCTGTGAGTTAAATGGGGCAGGTCTCCACTTTACAAATGAGGAAACCAAGGCTCAGGAAATGAAGTGATTTGTTCAAGGTCACACTGCTACTGTGGGATGAGTAATGAGCCAGAAAACAATTCCAAATCCAGTGCTTTTACTCTTATTCCCAATCAAACCTGCTCAGCGATCATGCACATTCAGTTATTTATTTGTTTTCAACAATTATTAATTGAGGACAGGAGCAGAAACTCTTAGTTGTCAATTCAACATCCCTCTTTTGCCTCATTTGTAAAGGAATCCTATCCTCATTATGTTCAGGTATGTACCCGTTTCATGGCAATGTTCAGAGGAAAGGTGGATACTGATAATCCCATTCCCTTTCCAGGTAACTAATTAGGAAAGGTATGTCATTATTTTTGATCAATGGGTTTTATGAGGAAATCTGCTTGGGTTAAAGGGTTTCTGAATCTCTTCCTTCAATCTAAAAACAGGGACACCAGATACAACAGTCCTTGCTCTTTCTGCAGCACAAACCAGGACTGAATGTGACACCTGGAGCTTCTATGGTCCTCCTGCTGCTGAGCCAAAGAGGAAGTCACTGTGGAAAAGAGCAGACCAAGGGAACTGTGGGAGGGGTGCTGTGGCCTAATCACCTCTGAGCTTCTCATAATGCAACATAAATATCCTAAGGGTTCCTGCCAGTGTGGATCCAGGCATTTTATAAATCATAAGGGAAAAATATTCTAATGGATGCAAAGACTCACCGAGTGCACACAATAGAGAGACTGGAGATGCAGAGATCACTAACAATATGTTTCAAAGAGTATTCTTTTCATACAGGGCTGCTGAAGACCAAGATCCTTACTGGAGATGCAGAAATCACTAACAATATGTTTCAAAGAGTATGCTTTTCGTACAGGGCTGCTGAAGACCAAGACCCTTACTGCAGTGTCCAGTGCTTCCACTCAATCTGAAGTCACTGGAGCTTTAGGAAATGTGGGAGCTTTTGTTTTGTTTTGACTTTCATCTTCTATGGGACCTGCATCTTGTTTAAATTGAAGAAACACTGTTTTGTAATAGGTGTCCTATTGAAAGAACTTGTGTTTAGCACACACCATCCACCAAAGCCTTTATATTTATGCATTGTCTGCTAAAGAAGACTTTCTTTCTGTGAAAAGAAGGCTTTCTGGATGGGTGCGGTGGCTCACACCTGTAATCTCAGCAATTTGGGAGGGCAAGGTGGACGGATCACTTGAGCCCAGGAGTTCAACACCAGCCTGGGCAACCCCGTCTCTACAAAAAATACAAAATACAAAACCCCGTCTCTCAAAAAATACAAAAATACAAAAATTAGCCGGGCGTGCTGGTGTGTCTATGATCCCAGCTACTATGGAGATGACTTGAGCCCAGGAGGTGAAGGTTGCAGTGAGTGGAGTTCGCGACACTGCACTCCAGCCTGGGTGACAGAATGAGCGCCTGTCTCGGGAAAAAGGAAAAAAAAAAAAGGCTTTCCAAATTTGAGACGTCCCTGAGATTTAAAAGTTGTTGTTAGAGTCTGAGGGTCAGAGAAGCTCTTGTTGAAATCACAGCTTTCACTTATCAGCTGTGTGATCTTGGGCCACTCCCATCATGTCTCTTCACCTCAATTCTCAACTTAGAAACAAAAAATAATAGTAACCTTCAAGCAGAGCTGTAGGATTCAATAAGATATCGCAGGTAAAGTTTCTGACAGAGCTTGGCCCATGAAAAACACCTAAGTTACATTTTTCTCCGTTTTAAAAAATCGGACCTGGTCATTAGTGGTGTACACCGCAGTTGGTGTAGTGGACTTGTAACAGGCTCCCAGACCCCAGAGGCTACACATTTTTTGGGTCACCCCTCTTGGTTGCCTCTGGGCCCGCTGACTGCTTGATGCTGCTCCAGGGATGGTGAGGTTCTTTGCTCAATACTCTTTTCCAGGTAAGTCACTTGTGTTCCCCCAATTCATATGTTGCAATCCTAATCCCCAATGGTTGTAGTAGGAGGTGAGGCCTTTAGTAGTAATTAGGTCTTTAGTGTGAAGTCCACAAGAAGGGGATTAATACCCTCATCAAAGAGACTCCAGAGAGATTTCTCACCTTTCTATGAGGATACAAGATGTCAGTCTACAATTCAGATGTGGTCCCTCACCAGAGCCTGACCATGCTGGCCCCATTATCTGAGATTTCTAGCCTCCATAACTGTGAGAAACAAATTTCTGTTCTTCCTAAACCACTCAATCTGGGGTGCTTGGTTATAGCAGCCTAAACTAGCAAGGTTGGTATACACTTTCTCTGTTACAGTCACCCTACAGCACTTTTCTGAAATCCCTCAGGGAAAAAAACAATGTCCAGAGTGCAAATATTTCCTGCTGCAAGACCTCAAGGGATGGGGTCATGTAGCAGACACTCAGATCCCAGAGGTTACACATTCTTGAGGTCACCCCTCTTGGTTGCCTCTGGGCCCACGGACTGCTTAGTGCTGCTCCAGAGGTGGTGAGGTTCTTTGCTCAATGCTTTTTTTCCAGGTAAATCAGCCGGGTTTTCCTGCTGCTGTTGCATGTCACCTGCCTGATGTCCTCTCGCCCCTCAGAACTGCCTCCTATTATTACCCTCCTGCTACCCTTTCCCCTGGTAATTGTTGGTGGGTGCCCTCCATCTGCCCTCTCCCCCTGGCTAATTGCCTTCTGATTCTCCCTCCCCCTGGTCACATGCCTGGCTCTGCCCTCCTGTCACCTTTCTTACCTGCTAACCTCTGCTTGATTTGCTGCCTGGACATAGGCAGGCTGGGCCTTTCTGCCCTTCATGCTGCCTGCTGCCTGCTGGTTTCCTGCACTGCTCCATCCACCTGCTGCGTGCCTGGGGTCACCTTCCTGCTGCCTGCTCCACCTGTCCCTGAGTTGGTTGATTTTGCCCCCTGAAAAAGCACAGATGGGATCTCTCCAGCTTCCCTGTGATTGTCTAACGGGGAAGTGGGATGCAAATGACTGTGCAAAATAAACAGAAAGAAGAAAAGCCAAACCAAACTGAACTATACCAAAACAAAACAAACATAAACACCCAGATAGGGATTAAGAACACAGAGTAATTTGGCTAAATAAAGTTATATATGTCTCAGAATCCAGAACATAGATGCAAGACAAAAAGAGGGAAAACATTCTGGGAAATTGATTAAAATAGGCGCAACACTGAATGTAAAGTAGTCAAATTTTGCAGGTAGGTGCTGAGGAGTAAAGATTCTTCTTCCACATCTAACTTCACAAGTAAGCATTAAGCTTTGGTGATACACAGACCTGTTCATTGGCAATAATTGCCTTTTCCTGAGGGCTGAGATATTTGAACTCAAGGGGCCTTTTAAAAATGCTGCTGAATATTTGCAATTAATATCTGTCATTTAGCCTTTCATACCTGTTTTAGATGTCCTATTGGCACTATAAGCTCAGAAATTCCTTTTTGGGGTGGTGTTTTTCTTTGATTTTTTTTCTAATTGTTTGTTTAAACTGGCACTAAACACTCACAAATTGGGCACAAGTACAAGTTAATAGAATATTTATTGAGAACTTTACTCCCAGAGTTTCTTTTAGAGCAGAGAAATTCCTCTTTTGCTAAAAATTAATCGTGTCATCCAGAATACATTTCTTTTCTTTTTTTTTTTTTTTGAGACAGGGTCTCTCTCTGCAGCCCAGGCTGGAGTGCAGTGGCAGGATCATAGCTGAGCTGACTGCGACCTCAAACTCCTGGGGTCAAGTGATCCTCCTGCCTCAGCCTCCTGAGGAGCTAAAACTACAGATGCATGCCACCAAGCCTGGCTAATATATATATATATATATTTTTAATGTTGTAGAGATGAGATTTTGCTATGTTGCCCAGGCTCGTCTTGAGCTCCTGGCTTCAAGTGATCCTGCTGCCTCAGCCTAGCAAAATGCTGGGATTACAGACATGAGCCACCACACTTGGCCATTTTTTTTTTAATTTTTGAAGTTTTATTTTGTTTTTAATTGATACATAATAATTGTATGTATTCATGGGGTACAGTGTAATGTTTCAGTACATCGTGTAATGACCAAATCAGGCAATCAGTATGTCTATTTTCACAAACACTTGTCATTTTTTGTGGTGAGAATATTCAAAATCTCTTCTTCTAGCTGTTTTGAAGTATACAATATATTATTGTTGACTATAGACTCCCTACAGTGCAATAGAACACAGGAACTTATTCCTCCTATTTAACTGTAGCTTTGTACTCATTGACAAACGTTTCCCCGTACTCCCCTCCCCTTATTCTCCAGTCTCTGGTAATCACTATTCTACTGTCTACTTCTATGAGATCAATCTTTTGAGGTTCCACAAGTACGTGAGATCATGCAGTATTTGTCCTTCTGGACCTGATCTATTTCACTTAATATAATATTCACTAGATTTGTCCATGTTGTCACAAATGACAGAATTTTGTTCTTTTCATGGCTGAATTGTATTTTACTGTGTATACATAGCACATTTTTCAAATCTATTTATTCATTGATGGACACTTACGTTCATTCCATATTGTATTAGGCCATTCTTGCATTGCTATAAAGAAATACTTGAGACTGGGTAATTTATAAAGCAAAGAGGTTTAACTGGCTCACAGTTCCACAGGCGTTATAGGAAGTGTGGTGCTAACATCTGCTCAGCTTCCAGGGAGGCCTCAGGAAGCTCACAATCATGGCTGAATGCAAACAGGGAGCAGGCACATCACATGGCAAAAGCAGAAGCAAGAGAGGGAGGTGGGAGGTGCTACATACTTTTAAATGACCAGATCTCTGAAGAACTCATTCACTATTACGAGGACGTACCAGGAGGATAGTGCTAAATCATTCATGAGAAATGATCCAATGATGATTGCCCCCATGATCCGCCCCCATGATCCAATCACCTCCCACTAGGCCTCACGTCCAACATTGCGGATTATAACTGAACATGAGATTTGGGTGAGGACACAGACCCAAATCATAGCACATACCTTGGCTATTGTGAACAATACTGCAATAAACATGAGAGAAAATATTCAGAAACTATGCATCTGCCTATGGATTAATATCCAGAATACATGAGAAACTCAAACAATTCAATAGCAAAAAGCCCCCATATAACACAATCAAAATGGGTCAAAGATCTGAATGGACATTTTTCAAAAGGAGACATACAAATAGCCAATAGACATATTAAAAAAAATGTTCAACATGACTAATCATCAGAGAATTGCAAATCAAAACTATGAGGTATCACTTTACCCCAATTAGAATGACTATCACTAAGATGACAAAAAATAACAAATCCTGAGGAGAAGCTGAAGAAAGGAAAACTCTTATATTCGATTGGTAGAAATGTAATTTAGTACAGTCTTTATAGAAACAGTATGAAAACTCCTCAAAAAATTAGAAAGAGAACTAGCATATGATTCAATAATCTCATCACTGAGTATCTATCCAAAGAAAAATGAAATCAGTGTGTTAAAGAGATATCTGCCCTCCTAAGTTTATCACAGAGATCTTGTGCATTTGAGTGTGAAGGTGCCTCAGAGGTCACATGTCAGGTCTCTCGAGAGAAGAGGTAGGCATGAACACTGCTTTCAGACGTAGTATGTAAGGCTTGTTTGTGGTCTTTGTCTTTATGGCTGATGGGTAGTTCTTCATTTACAGCCTTCTCAAGCAGGAAAGATTTGAAGACACACATGCCCTCATCCACAAAGATTGCCCTGTTACTCTCACTTGGTCCAAAGTTCTACTCTAAAATAAAATGTATGTGTTATCTCCAAAAGGAAATCTTGTCGTCTTTCTCCTCAAATTGACAATTAGACCAACTAGATGATTATTGTATTATTTAGTTCCTAAAATTTCTTTTCCCTGTCTACAATCCTTTGTGGAGTAATATTAACAATGACAACTAGTCCTAGGTTGGTTTTCCTTGGCCTTGGTTTCCCCATTTTCACACTACAGCAGAGGTCAGGGGAAACCATATATTCTCTGTGATTCTACTGAGCTTCATGATATGGGAATACTTTTGTATTCTAAAATTCATGAGACTTAAAATTATCAAGTTAGTTCTATAATATGTCCATGGTCCCCACTGATAATGATAGGTTACCAACAACTATTTTTGACAGAATTCCTAGTTCTCATTTACTAAAATATGAAGAAATAAGGCTGTAGAAAATCCAACAGTTTTGGAGGAAGATAAATATTCATAAAAATTAAGCTCCAACAATATGATAGGAGATGTAGAATCTATTGATATGAATAGAAAGTCTGGGGGGTGGGGAAGAAAACTTTAACAACATCAGACTTATTTGGTGGATGGTAACCAAGCTCTCAAGAATGCAGTTGACTTGCCTAGTGTTAGTGCTATTAGAGCCTTTGCTGTCTAGTTTTATTCCATTGTCTCATAAAAATTTCTTTATGTAAGATTTTTGCATCACCCACTTTTACTCAGTCCTCAGTATTTGGGCTAGTGATAGTAATAACTATTGCACTAAATCAAAAAGTGTTGCTGATTTGGCAGATGTGAGAAGTAAAAAAAGTGGAATTTTACTCCTTGGCTTAATTGAATAAATGCAAGATCAGGTCACAGTCCATATCATGTGAGCAATGTGAGTGCTGATGTCTTCAAATTGACCTAAGAATCATTTACTGCCTATCCCCCATCTCACAGTAATTAAGCACATTGCCTCCATTGCTCAACACTATTTCAATTTTCCACCACAGGTATTTTTAATTGTCTTGAGTCTTAAACCAAAGGAGAAAAATGAAAATAAAAGAGCTAAGAGCTTGTTCCAGTGAATGACTGTTCAGAGAGAAAAAGAGAGAGGAAAAATGACACCTATATGCCATACTTTTCAATTCAAATTAGATTTAGAGAATTTTATGTATGTATGTATGTATTTTTCTATTTTCTCTCATTCTTTTTTGGACAGGATCACATTCTGTTTTCCAGGCTGGAGTGTATTCGTGCAATTGGCTCACAGCAGCTTCAACAGCCTGGGCTGAAGCAATCCTCACACCTCAGCCTCCTGAGCAGCTGGGACTACAGGTGCATGCCACGACAGCCAGCTAAGTTATATATTTTTTGTAGAAATGGGGTTTTGCCATGTTGCCCAGGCTGGTCTTGAACTCCTGGGCTGCAGCAATCTGTCTGCCTCACCCTCCCAAACTGCTGGGACAGCAAACGTGAGCCACTGTGACAGGCAGATTTAAATAATTTTAAAACTCTTGTGAGAGTTTCCCAGTCCCATCTAGTACAAAAACCTTCCTATGACCTTTCTCCAAATGGTATTTTAGACTTGGTTTGGGTATATCTAATGTATGAATCTCATTCTTTCATTAGGAAGGTATTTTCCCCCTCATTTTTAGCAACTCCTGTAGATAAAAATTGTCTAGAGAGGCTGAGTTGGAGCCTGGGCCTTGGGGAACTCTCTGAACACTTTAAAATTAAATTAATTTTTCTTTTATCATTTCACATGGAAGGACATGGAGAAAGGTAATTTCTATTTCTATATCCAAAACACATATGACAGTCCAGATTACCTAGGCTGGGACCTTGTAGCACTGTATGTATGCTCCTATGGAAACCTTGCTATAAATGCTGGCTTCATCTTTTGATGCTATTATGTTCTTATAATGAAGGTACATCATTGGCTAAATTGGCTTTTGTTGGTTGACCTAGGGACTGAATCATTACTAACAATGAAAGGTATTACATTATTTCCTGTACAAATGCATTCTGAGCTCTATGTACGTGGTTAATCTGGGGGTATCACAAATCCCTAAGAAGGGAACTGACTTGATTCCAGATTGGCCTGTTCCCTGCACAAAGCAGAATTGTTATTTCTCAGGATTTAGTCATTGTATGCACATTTATTAATGCTCCCTTAGGGTTTTTCTGTGTTACACTTTAACCTATATTAAAGTAATGGTCAACTACATATTCAGGATTTTTTTTTTTTTTTACATTTCTTGCCTCTAGGCTACTGGAGGCTTCCTTCAAATACAGAGTAAGGGACTGGGCGTGGTGAGGTAGGAGGATTGCTTAAGGCCAGGAGCTGGAGACAAGCCTGGGCAACATGGCAAAACCTCATCTCAACCAGAAAACAACAACAACAAAAACAAAAACACAAACATTATCCAGGTGTGGTGGTATGTACCTGTAGTCCCAGTTACTGAGGAGGCTGAGGTGGGAGGATCAATTGAGCTTGGAAGGTCAAGGTTGAAGTGAGCAGTGATCAAGCCACTGCACTCCAGCCCTCCAGCCTGGTGACACAGCAAGACTCCCTCTCAAAAAAAAAAAAAAAAAAAAAAAAATTAAAGAAAGAGCATTGACTAATCTGTTGGTCACAACTAACATATGTAAAAATACTCATCAAATAAATTTTTCAACATGAAATAATAATAGGTAAAACTTGCTTTTCTATGTTTGCTCTAAAGAACAGAAAAATCTTTTCCAGTGAATATCTCTTTCTTCTAAGTATGTGATTCCACAAAATAATCTGATAATCTCATAAGGTTATGAATTGCTGAACAAACGAGGAAACAAATTAAAAAAGCTTTTTACCTCTGATTTTCAACATTTAAGAAAATGTTTCAAAGCTGGAAAGTATTTTCTCTTAAGCAGCATAGTATTTTCAAAGACAGAAGAAATCTCACATCTGTTCATTTATTAATAAACATTCATCAAATGTTTATTGAGTGCCTACTATGTACCAATGCCTTGGGTTTGGCTATACAGCAGATAACTAAGCAGAATTCTTCCCTGTCTTCATGGACCTTCCTGACAAAAGAAATTTCATAAACAAGAACATTTGGATAGAATGACAGTGTGTATTGAATTGCAGAGTATTCTAAGAAGGGACTTCATGTAGCAGGAATCAGAAGTATACAAGTTTAAGCCATACACAGGCTTTATAAGAAAGGATAATTGAAGTGTTACCTCGGGTAAGTGCAGCAGAAACAGGCTGGAGATTAAATTCCAACCAATGATTAGGCAGCATATAGATAAGAGTTCCAATTAATGAGTTTTTAAATGTCCTTTTTTCAAAATCAGTTTTCCACGGTTTACATAAAGAATGTAGACATAAACTGTGCAGTAAATAGTCTTTACAGCCTTGTCTTGCTCTTTAAAAAGACCTACTTATGTGGCTAGCACCTGTCTGGGATCTGAAACTTAACTTTTATAATTTTTTTTACATTACTAACTGATGTCTGTCTTGTATGCATGAGGTACCAAGTGCTACCATATCACCTCGTCTAAACTCTTTTTGCAAACAATGTGATTTATGGTGAACACCTGCTTTCCTTCTGGGAGTGTACATTTTGGTAATCATGACTGGTGACACAGGCAAAGAGGACCGATGGGATCAACTCCTAATAAAACCTCTGTACTCTAAAGAACACTGGGAAAAAGCACTGCACATGTGCTGCTGTATTTCATTGCTAGAGGGAGAGTACATTGTGTAACCACCCTTATCCCTTCTCCCCAACTCTGTGAGAGAGAACTTTGGAAGCCTGTGCCTCAATTCTGCCTGATGCGTCTTTTCCTCTGCTGATCCTTCTGTGTACCCTTTTGTTGTAATAAAACACAATGATGACTGCAATCTCCTTGGAGTCTTGTGAGTCACCAAACATGTGGGTGGTCCTAGGGCTCCTTGAAACTACACTAAACAAAAACAGGCAAATAAACTCGAAATATATACAAAAGTATGACTAAGGAAAAAAGACCATAGAGTCAACATGTCCACCGCTCAAGTTAATGTCATTATCAGGCTTCACCTGGGTATGCAGTCTGACTCAGATTTTTGGCAGCAAAAGCAATAAGAAACATTTGATTATCTTGCTCACATTTTTCAGAAAGGACAAAGCAACAAATTACTTGGGGTGTGACATGGTTTGTATGTGCGTCCCCTCAAATCTTGAGTTGAAATGTGATCCTCCAGGTTGGAGGTGGGCCTGGTGGGAGGTGTTCGGGTTATGGGGACAGATTCCTCATGAGTGGCTTGGTACCCTCCTAGTGACAATGCATTACTGCAAGATCTGGTTGTTGAAAAGAGTCTGGGACCTCCCACTTCCCTCTCCAACTCCCTCTCTCACCATGTGACACGCCAGCTCCCCTTCACCTTCTGCCATTTTTGTAAGCTTCCCGGCCCCCCACCAAAAGCAGGTGCCAGAAATATGCTTCATGTACAGCCTGAAATAAGTCTCTTTTCTTTATAAATTACCCAGCCCTAACTGATATATTACAGTAATGCAAAACAGACTAATACCAGGTGATAACTTCTTAGCAAGAGAACCCTAAAATAATTTTTTTCATGCGGAAATTGTTATAGGAAGTGTGTCCCCTTTTAACACGCTTGTTTCTATCAGCTTCTGTAACAGTGATCTCTTAACTCGTCTCCTAGCTCACTGGCAATGCTGTTTCTCAGTTGTCTTCTCTGTGTTCTTTCTCTCTCCAAACACACATTCCTAGAATACAGTTGTCCTGAAAATGGTACTAACTATAAACTTACCAAAAGATCAATAGAAAGAAACAGTTTATCATAGACAGCTAAGTTTATTAGACTTACTACAGTCTAAGAGAAAACACTATCTTAGTAGTATCTCAAAATGGAAAAACTTAGGAAGTGGTCATAATAGGACCTTGACTGAGTGATTTGGGGAGTGATCTTGCAAGATGAACCGGCTAGAACTGGGCAGAGATTATGACACAATAGTTTTAGATTGGTGGGTATAGTGAGGTGAGGATTTCCAGTGAGCCTGCACAAGAAGCTGTTTCAGTTGGTTCATGACGTTATTTTCCAGGAGTAAGTACAGTCAATCCTCATTATTCACAGATTGATCATGGGTGGATTTGCCTAGTCACTAAAATTTATTTGTAAGTCCCAAATCAATGTTTGTGGCACTTTCGTGGACATTGGGGATCACATTCTAGACATATCAGAGTGGGAAAAAATTGATTTGCTTAATGCACATGTTCCCAAATAAGATTGAACAAAGCAACACTCTGCCTCTTGTTTCAGTTTTTATACCATAAGTACCTGTCCTCTATGGTCTATTTAATGCCATGTTATTTTGCATTTTTGTGGGGTTTTTTTGTTAGTGATTTCTCTGTTTAAAACGGGCTCAAGGCATAGTGCTAAAATGCTTTCTAGTGTTCCCAAGCCCCAAAAGGCTGTGATGTGCCTTAGGGGGAAAAATATGTGTTACATAAACTTCCTTTAAGCATGAGTTATAGCGCTGTTGGCTATGAACTCACTGTTTTATTATTATTATTATTATTATACTTTAAGTTCTAGGGTACATGTGCACAACGTGCAAGTTTGTTACATATGTATACATGTGCCATGTTGGTGTGCTGTACCCATCAACTCGTCAGCACCCGTCAACTTGTCATTTACATCAGGTATAACTCCCAGTGCCATCCCTCCCCCTCCCGCCTCCCCATAATAGGCCCCAGTGTGTGATGTTCTTCTTCCCACGTCCAAGTGATCTCATTGTTCAGTTCCCACCTATGAGTGAGAACCTAAAGTGTTTGGTTTTCTGTTCTTGCGAAAGTTTGCTGAGAATGATGGTTTCCAGCTGCATCCATGTCCCTACAAAGGACACGAACTCATCCTTTTTTATGGCTGCATAGTATTCCATGGTGTATATGTGCCACATTTTCTTAATCCAGTCTGTCACTGATGGACATTTGAGTTGATTCCAAGTCTTTGCTATTGTGAAAAGTGCTGCAATAAACATACATGTGCATGTGTCTTTATAGTAGCATGATTTATAATCCTTTGGGTATATACCCAGTAATGGGATGGCTGGGTCATATGACATTTCTAGTTCTAGATCCTTGAGGAATCGCCATACTGTTTTCCACAATGGTTGAACTAGTTTACAGTCCCACCAACAGTGTAAAAGTGTTCCTATTTCTCCACATCCTCTCTAGCACCTGTTGTTTCCTGGATTTTTAATGACTGCCATTCTAACTGGTGTGAGATAGTGTCTCATTGTGGTTTTCATTTGCATAAAAATATGGAATGCTTCATGAATTTGCGTGTCATCCTTGAGCAGGGGCCATGCTAATCTTCTCTGTATCGTTTCAATTTTAGTATATGGGCTGCTGAAGCGAGCACTGAACTCACTGTTAACAAATCACCAACATGTGTGTGTGTGTTTGTGTACAGGCTTGCAGGAACCTAACCCTGCCTTTCTTCTAGGAGCAATGTGTTCAGTATTCACCTACTCAGTGTTTACAGTGACTTTATGTAACATAACCACTACAAATAATAATTTATTTTTTGCCAAGTTTTCTTAGTGCCTTATCCCAGTATTTAACACAGGGACAATAAAAGCTGCTGCTTCCAGTTTTCAGTTACTTTTAAACCATGCCATTAATTCCCTTTGCCTGTAAGTGCTATGCAGTGTATGGCTCGGCATGGCCTTTTGCTTGGTCATTTCTTGCAATGAATAACTCTTTTTTTTTTGGCTCCTAGGAAGGTGATTTCAATGGAGTAGAGCTCAGAATGTGTGTCTAGCCATCTCTCAGGCACTGGTTTTTGTGATTCACAGTGCACTGAGCACCACTAAAGATGTCTTCTATCTCATGGAGCCCTGCTTCAGCGGCAGCTACAGATTTCACTCCTGCTCTTTCAGAGGTGACCAAACCAGGTGCCAGGTGACTACTAATTCTGCAGATTGGAGCTTCACCATTCTTTTGAAATTCTTTTTACGGTACAAGTTCAATTGTATTTAAAATTCATTCATATTTTTATTAAAAATATCAACACTACAATTTGCCAATGAGAAAAATAGTTCACAATGTTTAAATATAATTTCAAATCTTAAAATTGTTTCTATAGTTGTAAAAAATGATTTGACATTTTTATCTCCAATTGAATGAAGTTCCTCATCAAAGGTGACTATAAATAATTTGAAAACATCATCACTGAAAAGCAATTACATGGAACAATTACAACCTCATATAAAAAGTTACATTCACAGAAGCTCAAACTTTTCAGTAAAAAGGTAAAAACATTTTATATGCAAGTTTTACACAAATTACATATTTAATATCTTTCTTGATTCTTTGTATTTACTGTTTTAAATTTTAGTGGCTGTGCTCTTTCTCTTCTTAGAGACCCCCCACCCGCCCGCCCTCCCGCCCACTGCCCTACTGCTGAGGCCGCTAGTCCCTTCCTATCTGACATGTTGCCTGCTGATGGCTCACAGCTGAGTCTGTCCTTAAAAACTGTCTTCTTCCAAAGGGAGCTGCCTTGGCCAAGCTTATATCCACTTCCCAGAGAGCACTTTATAGTGGGAGTTACAAAGGCTTGGCCCTCATGCCACAATTCAGAAAAACTTTGAACAGCCATCCCAGTTGCCAAGGCCTCTGTCACACCACATCCCAGTTCACCTCTGCCTCATTCTACATTTCTAACTTCCTAACAGGTAGTAATCCTGAGAGCATGTCCCAGTAAATCTCCCACATACAAATCTTTGCCTCAAAATCTGTTTTCCAGGGAACTTGACTCTAACTACAAGAGTGAATTTAGTTTTCCTAAGCCCCATGCAGCCCAAATCCACTCAAACTTACCATAGTATCCCCTTCAGATTTTATCATTTTTCTATAGGTTGTCATTTTATACAAAAATTCAGGAAGTTTTTTTTTAAAGGTTGACATAATACTTTAATATTTTTTAAAAGGGAGGCTCAATATCTGTGAAATCTCATTTCTATAAACCAAAAGAGCTCTTTTTGCCCCCAAGAGGAAAGTGCTATATGCTGTCACGGTGTCTGTATTATGAGGAATCATATGCTTACACTAGTTCCCACACACAAGCTTTCATACTTGTGACATGCCAGAAAAATCTTTGTAAGTGTCTAAGGAGTCAGCTTCTGGGTCTTCACCTTCAGAGGACTGGGGCACTTCTTCTTTCTAGTCACACAGGTTGGGCAGAGCTCTTCACATAGCTGGCACCAAGAATTGCCACTGAGGTTCTTTTTGCCACCTGTCAGGTGGCATCTCTATATCCCAAGTAGGATTTGAGAAGATACACTAAGGTACTATGCTTTTAAAATGTATTTGAAATAATTTAATGTATCATGCCAATAAATATTTAACCCTGGAACTATTTTTTATACCAACAAATATCCTTATGGGCACATATTTCAGAAAAGTAGACACAAGCCAAGCCCACATCAGGTGTTAAGAACGGGCTCCAGTGGAGCTGTGCTTGGAGTGATGGACTCTGGCTCAGGATGTAGAGTAGCCCTGGAGGTTCCCAGTTAGCTTAGGTGCAGTGTCAGTGGATGGTGGGGTTCTGAGAGCTCTCCACATCTGTGGTAGGTGCACTTGTTAAGGCTTGGTGATGGGGACAAAAACACTAAGGTGCAGAGTCTAGGCAGCACCTGTTAGTGCTCAGGTCAGAAACTGTCTCTATAACAAAGCACTTTCAAAAGCAGTTACCATGTGTTTCACACATCAGCTATTAGATAATACCAATCCTCTGGGGACTTTATGGCAAGAAGACACTCAAGAAATGTTGTTCTAAACAAAGGAGAGCCAAAGAAATCTTATTCATTTCTATGATGTTTTAGTAGTATCTACATGCTGCTGACTTCTAAATGACCAGATGTAGCGCAATTTTTCCTATGATTTCCAGTCTAGAGTTGCTTATTTAATTTTTTTTTTTTGACATCTCCCTGTATATTTCTCATATGCTTTCTGGATGTGATATGTTCAAACTGGAACTTTTGATTCTCTTCCCAGGACTGGACACCCCACCAACTGCCTAGCCTACTAGTCTTTTTCACAAGAGCAAAAATCACCACCAGCAGCGATTTGTTAAAGCCAGAAATATGGAACCAAGGTCTCATTCCTCCCTTTCTTTTATGCCTTCCCTCACTAACCTATCAGCAGGCTTTGTCCATAGAAAACAATAAATTTCCATCCTTCTATTTTCATTTGGTCACCACAGCTCTCGCTAGGACTCTTAGAGCAACTTCCTCAATGGGCTCCATTCTTCTGCTCATACTCTTCTGACGTTCCTCCATAGGACAGCAAAGCTGATTTTAAATCATCAATTCAGTTTGGTATGTTCCATACTAAATATCTTAAGTTAACTACTTTTGACCTTAAGATAAAAATAGAAACCCTCCCAATGACCTATAAGGCATCCTTATCTGGCACCTGCCTACCTTTCCCACACATCTCCTGCCACTCTACACTAGTCTTCTCCTGGTCCCATGAATACACTGAGCTCCTTTCCTTCTTCTAAGGTCTTTGCACATGCTTTTCTTTCTGTTTGATGGGCTTCTAGTCTATGCCCAGCACATTCACGCTTACTAAGTGACTATCATTCTTGAGGCTCCATTCAGAAAAAAATGCCATTCCTTCCTCAGGTGACCTTCATCCATCATCATCATCATCTCTAAAAGTATTCCTTATTCTTATTCATGCTCTCTCTCTTTTAGCCCATTTTCATTTTCCTTCATAGACTTCATCACAATTTGAAATGACTTCCTTTGTTTATTTGTGTATTTTCTCTCTGCTCTATTACAACGTAAGCTCTATAGGGAGGGGGTTTGTCTGATCATTTACAGCCATATTCCTAGTGCCCAGTAAAAATCTTGGCACAGAACTGGCATTCAATAAATATAATTTGGATTAATGAAGTGAGGAATGCAGCTCATGCCTATGTGACATACTTCATCTGTAGATCCTGGCTTAACTGTCCTAACTTGTAAACTAATCAGGACAAGACAACTCATACCTTGAAAATGATCTTTCTTATATATAATCACACTAATTTGAAACTTTCTTTCTTTTTTTTTTTTTTTTTTTTTTGAGATGGAGTCTTGCTCTGTCACCCAGGCTGGAGTGCAGTGGCTGGATCTCAGCTCACTGCAACCTCCACCTCCCAGGTTCACGCCATTCTCCTGCCTCAGCCTCCCGAGTAGCTGGGACCACAGGTGCCGGCCACCTCGCCTGGCTAATTTTTTGTATTTTTAGTAGAGACGGGGTTTCACCGTGTTAGCCAGGATGGTCTCGATCTCCTGACCTCGTGATCCGCCCGTCTCGGCCTCCCAAAGTGCTGGGATTACAGGCTTGAGCCACCGCGCCTGGCCTGAAACTTTCTTTTAGCAAGAGGCACAAAAACCTTTATAGAAAAATATATTTCAAAATATAGAATTTAATAGCACTTCTGAGAAATCAACTGAGCATGATGTTTTCTCATCATTTAAACCTTGGTTAGGATTTGAATTTCAGAGAAGAGATTCAGTAAATAGCAGACATCAACTAGGCAAGGAAAATATATCAGAATATTAAAGAAAAAATGGACTGATGAAGTACAGCTATAATTTCCAAGTCAACTGTGTCTTTTGACTACGATCAGCAAATAGCTATTTAAGTACGGTCAGTTGATCAACGTTCTCTATGAATCACTACTATCTGCAAGTCATTGGGTAAATTACTGAAGATACCAACATGTAGGACAAAGGGTCTCACCTCCAGGAGCTCAAAGTTAAGTAGATGAAATACTCATAATCACCTTTAAGCCTCATTAGAGATATTTAGAAAATTCTTCATCTGATCCGTAAAATCTGTTCAACCTAATAATAAGCCAGGATTAAGCCTTTCTACATGCAAGGCACTACATCCTCCTGGCCTGGACCTGATTTAAATCATGAAATTTGAAATTTATGCAGATGCTGTCATGAGATAAGACTCTTGGGGACTCTGCGAGGGTGTCAATGCATTTTGAATATGGGGAGACATGGAACACTAAGGGCCAGAAGATACACTGTACCAGACACACTCTTAAGTGATTCCTGCCTCCTGTGGTTCAAGAGCTTGTGTAATCTCCTTGAGAGTGGACAGGATCTGTGATTTGCTTCTGGCAGAGTGATAGAATGGATGTGATTACATGTATGTGATTACCAGATTATGTTACATAAAATTATAGTGCCCATCTTGCTAGAGTATCTCTCCCTCTCTCCCTTGCTGGCTCGATAAAGAAAGCAACTATGTTGGTGGCCCATTGACAAGGTATGAAAGGTACTGTCTAGGGTTACAGAACATTGCCAACCATTGTCTGTTGGCAATGAGCAAGAAAGTGAAGCCCTCTGTCCTACAATAAGAAACCAAATTCTCCCAACAATCTCATGAGTGAGGATGTACATCCTTCCACAGTCAAGCCCGAGATGAAACTGCAGAACTAGACAACACCTAGTGTGCAGCATGTGAAATCCTGAAGCAGAGAAACTAGGTAAACTGTCAAGACTCCTGAATCACACAAATTATATGTTTGGTTAAGTATGTGTGTATTAAGCTGCTTAGTTTGTGGAAATATAGTTTTGTAGTAATAGACACCAACAGAGAATTGACCTAGATTGTTTCTGGATTTTCCTTTATTTTCTCTGACTCCTGGGCTGGGTATATTTGTGTTCAGCTATGTAACTAAAAGTTACCTACGTAACTAAAAGCTTCGTAGGAAGCAAGAGTAGTCACAATTTTCAGGCCTTTTGGTTGGTTCTAGCTATCTTCATAGGGTTCCAGGCTGCTCATAATCTTCAGAATCCAGCATTAGACATTAGAACAGCCTTGTGAAGCCTGGTTACCCACAGGCTACCTCTGACACTTTGAGAAGGCTGGTTACTTTTAGGCTTCCTCTGATACTTTGTATGGCGGAACCCCAACTAATAGAGTATGTGCTAGCATGGAGTTGGCATGGAGTTATGGGCTGGGGAATACAACATTGATGAAACATGGTTTCTCCCCTTGACAAATAGGCCGGAGGGAAATACAATTATACAAATTGAAAAAAAAAAAAAAAAATCCAACACAAGATGGTAAGTTGAAATGAATTGCAATATAAGTTGTTTTGTAGCTGTGAGGAGAAATGACCACAATGACATGGAAACCCAGAAAATGATGCTCTTAATTCCTATGGAAACACAATGAAAGACTGACAGAAGAGACATCGTTTGTGATTCGTAAGTTTCATGAAGCTGATTTCTAGGGTGCTGGGGTTGTAGAAAAGTCACTTTGTGATGGATTATATAAGATCTTGTATGCTAAAATAAGGAGCTATGATATTTTCCTGCTAATCACAACAAACCATTGAAAGTGCTTCAGGAAGTTAACTCTATAAGAAATTTAGATAAACAATTGGAGAGAATCGAAGTCTGATGGTAGAGAAAATTACAAGTATGTAGCAATAGTCAAGGGAGAAAAAGATTACAGTTTCAACTAAGAAAGAAGAATGAAGCTAGAAAGAAAGAGATGGAGACATTTCTCAGGTAGACTTTTAGAATTCAATTTCTAAAGCAGTGGCTATGGGAAAGATGAAGATTTTGATAATTATTTGGAAATTTGTATATTATAAGATAACATGGATGTGATTCCATTAACTAAATCATATAAGCACTTCTTTATCCTTCAGGCCAGAGAGTTTGGGAAAAGGGTCAGAATTTCCTCTGTTTTCTTCTCTTTTTACCTCCTTAGCACATTTGTAGGGTAACAGGAAGGAAGGGTAAATGCAGGAGAGACTGGAATAAAGCAAGAGTTGGTATATTGGTATATTGGAAAGCAGGGTGATGAAAGATGAAATATCAGGTACAGATTGAGAAATATATTTTTTGGAAAACAATGGCAAATTTTTTGAAACTCGGATGTAAAGTGTTAAATAAGCTATAGAGAAATAAAAACATTCATACATTATTAATGGGGAAGAAAAATTGTGTAGCTACTCAAAAAAACATTTTGGCCGTTTCTCAAAAAATTAAACATAGAGTTTCCATATGACCCAGCAGTTCCACTCCTAGGAATATATCCAAGAAAATAAAAATGTATGCTAGGCAATAACGTGTACAAATATTTTCATACCCATATTATTCATAATAGCCAAGAATAAAAACAATTCAAATGTCAAAAACATAATGTCACTCAAGTGACAAAAACATAATGAAAAAAAGATAATGAAAAACATGTCATTCCCATGCAATAAATTATCATACAGCCATAAAAATAATTAAGTACTGATTCATGCCACAACATGGACAAATCTGAAAATCTTATTTTAAATGAAAGAAACTAGACACAAAAGACCATATGTTACATATATATATATATATGTATTTCAATGTATATAAAATGTCCAGATAGCAAATTCACAGAGACAGAAGGTAGACTAATGGTTGCCAGAGGCTGGGGGGAAAAGAGAATGAGGAGTGACTGATAATGTGTACAAGTTTTCTTTTCTGAGATAGTGAAAAAATTCTGAAAATTATATAGTGTTGATGATAGTATAACTCTGTGAATATATTAAAATAACTGCATGATATATTTTAAAATGGTAAATATTATAGTATCGTAAATTATTTCTTAATATAATATATATATGTGTATTTAAAAGAGAATATATGTTGAGAGGCCACCTACTTGATATCCTTCAGTTTCTCTGAAGAACTTGCAATGATAAAAATTCTAAGAATTTGTAGGAATTCTTGTCACTATACGTGCATTAACGAAAAAAATAATACTTTCTATCCATGATAAGTCTCAGTAAGTCAGAATTAAGTCATTGGAGGCTGCCTTTTCTAGTATTCACACTCTTTAGAATGTTGTATCACAAAGAATAATACAAGTATGTAGACAATATTCTTGAGATCTGGAGGACCTGATTCAGTTGGGCTTCAAAGTAAGCCCTGAATAATTCTTTGTTCATGTTTCTTACGTCAATAAGCTAGAATTATCTGTGTTTCAAATCCTGCTCATGTCTTTAGCATAGTCTACAGTATAAATTTTATACTAATGCATGCATAAGATGAATTTGACCCAAGAAACAGTATTTTAAAACAATAAACAAAGCATCATTGGTCTCCAGGAGTGAATTTTGTTCTATTTTATATGTTAGTTTTATTTACTTAATCTGTAAACTGGAATTCAGAAGAGGTCTCAGATTCAGTAATGAGTCTCTGACTCTTCCAATTTTGACACTTGTATGATACAAACAAAGCAACCAGCAAAGAAAGGATTCAGAAATATGAAGAATGCAAATCCAGATTTCTTACTACGGCTCTCAGATTTGATTTAAAATATCTTAGCAGGATCACTTTAGTTCATACTGATATGTAGATTCATTGCCAGATTTAAGACTTAGGGAGAAATAATAGCTAGGCCATGGGGAAGGATAGAAACTCACTGCCTTAATCAAGAGAGAGGGAAAGAAAAAAAAAAAACTGATATTTTCTAAACACCAAGTGAAAATTTAAACAAACAACTTATCTTCTAAGGATACTCTGTTCAATATTCTTCCCTTGTGCTATTTTAATATTGCCATTAAAATAACTGTGTACCTTGTTTTGTCACCCAGAGAACAACCTTCACGTGGCATTCTCTGAGTACAGAACAGTGTCATAATGAATCACTTCCTCCTCATTAATGTCTTTTACTAAATGTATAAAACATTATACTTCTCATTAATGTCTTTCATTAAATTAAAAAGCACCGAATGCATATATTTCTATTAAAACCAACAGGATCCTAAATTCACAGAAACTTTTGCTAAGATTCATGCTACACATTTGTATCAGCACACCCTAATCATAGCAAGGCAGAAATAGTTTCCTTTTAGAACATCAAGACAAATTGTGCAAAGGGGGGAAAGCAGTTTGGGGAATGGGCTATGAGGACCCCCAAATCCCCTCCTGTACATCTTCTAGTAAGCAAAGGCCTGTTTCAAAAACACTACTGATGATAGGGAGTTTTTAAATTACTCCTTCACCAAGTTAAGTACTCCAGTCTGCTTTATTCCTTGTATTTCCACACAGGAGGTACACTGACCCATCTTGCGTTTGTCAGAGTTCACACCGTGCTCATCTCTTTTTGGCCCAATTCACCTGGTACTTGCCTGCTCACCCTTTTCAAAAGCTGGCAGATAGGGATCTCAACAGCAATCTTAATTGTTCAGGATTTCTGCTAGCCTTAGATTGTGGCACTCTCTGCTTCTCTTGGACTGGAAGGATTGCAATTATAATTATGTGTATGATATGTACATTATAGAGTAACATCCCAGAAGACAGGGCCAAATCTGGCTTGTTCAGCATTGTGTCTGGTACATGGAGGTACTCAATATCTGTTGATTGGCTGGCACGGACTAGAAGAGCAAACTGGGTAGCTTGTTGCCTATGTGCATAATATCACCAAATTTCTGGCACTCCCCTCACTCCAAGATGGCCTAATTTCATGTTGCCAAGGAGTGGGAATGCTGTCAGACAATAGGATCAGAATTCCAAACCCTAAAGGTGGACAGTGGCAACTACCTTCTACAGGGTAAAATACCAGTTACTACTAGATAAGAGATTTATGCTGTGTCCTTCTCACTCTTCCCTTTTCATTTTTGATAGTTGTTTTTATGATTTTGTTCCTCATCTAATTCAAGATTTGTCCTATATGGTTCCATGACAGCAAGACCTAACCAGAAGTTAATGAAGAAGCAAAGGTGAATTTGATATCTGAGGTGGTACATCCATGGTTTCTGACTATGATCATCCCTCAAATGCAATTTTGCATAAATAAACCAGGTTCTGGTAAATAATTGATCTCTGGGAGCTTGACTTCGTTTTTCTCTTTCCTATAGACAGGACTTACCAATCCCAGGTTGATAAGCACCTAAAATAGGACAATGGCCCAATTTTTATAGACATGCTTGCTATCTTTAATGGGTGTTAGGATTTAACAGCACTATAACTTTCAGAACAGTTTTCTTCCTCACTTTTTACAAATTTTATCCTTAGAATTGAAAATCCTGCTGCATTTCAGTCCTTCTTATAGCTGCATTGATTAGTCTTCTAGGAAGCGCAGCTGTGGCAATAATCCTGTCTCTGCATCTTTGCAAGCAGGAGGGAAGGCAGGAGATAAGAGTTGCCACAGGGAGTCTATATTTAATCTACAACTGGCTTATCCAAGTGTCTTATTGCTCCCCGAGGGTCTCACCACATGCACTATTGTGAGAAAAAAAATGACACAGATGGAAGGAAAGAAAAGTTCACCTAAGATTGGTCTTCAACTAATTAATTCAGTTCAGAATTGGCACAGAAGTTTTTGCTTTACTAGTAATGCAGACTGAAGAAACTAGATCTTCCTTAGACCAGCACAGCTTACCTTTCTGGCTTGCCTGTGGCTGATGTGGGGGAATGGCTGGCCTTTTTCTTGGCAACAATCACTAAAGCTACCGGGAGGCATCTATAAATGTTACCTTTAGTAGTTCCATCAGGGAAACGCCACTGATCCATACTGCAGATTTTTATGGACATTAACACAGCGGAACAAAGTAGGTATCTGAAACAATTAGAAAATCAATTATGAAAAAAGAGATACATAAATAATTAAAACATAAATAAATCTTCAGCCTCTAAGGGAGGCATAGAGAACAGCTACTCTTGTTTAAACACAACTTTTATTTTCATTCCATTGCTTACAAGAATAATTTTCTACCTTATCTACCTGAGATCAAACCAAAAACATGCCTGCCTTTGCAACCTCTCTATCATCTGGTCTCACTTTAAATCTTCAGATATTCTAAACTGAAGCCTCAGTCTTATGTCACTATCATGAAATAACACCACATTGTACCTACTTGAAAATCATTGTTCTACTACCTTCTCATTGAATGGCCTCCTTCCGACTGTGTGTCTCTCTGAATTTCTTAAGAATGAGCTAAAATATATCTTTTTCTAAAACTTCCATTTTTTTTATTACCACTTCCTTCTCTGAACACCTTTAGCATACCTTATTATTATTGTCATTCTATCACAGAATTGGAATGCAATGAATGGGGAGGTTGGGGACCAGGTAGAAATAGGCTAGTATCAGCTAAGACTCTATAATTCATGTGTTCAGCCTAACCACCAGATGCTATCTACATTGTTTTTGAACAATGAAGGATTAAATGAGTAGTTCTCAGTTCTTTCATTTTACTAGACAGTCACCAACATTTATGCACGACCAATTTTTCACGTTATATTCATATTTTATTCTCCTAGAGAAAAGGTAACACATATTCAAAATCACTGAGTAAAACTTCGTTTAGAAACTAACATTCACCACCATTACCAGTCAGTCCTAGGAATGATGACAAACTAACGGAACAGAGATAATAGAATTTTCTTTGGGGCCAGCAGAAGCTAAACAAAATGAACAGTTGACACCTGAATGTATAAAATTTACAAAACACAGGAAGGGACTAAGATGATAGGCCTTGCCATTTTAGTCATATGAACTTCTATACTGATTATTTTGTAGGGAAGGCTGATGTATACCTGAAAAAGAGAGGGACAGATACGCTGCATGAAGCAAATCTTATAACACTGCTAGAAGAAAAGATTGCTAGAAGAGAAGGGTGAGAGAATGGTGCCTTTCTTCTTCGTGAAGTGTGAAAGGTTCACAAAGTCAGGCCAAGAGATCAATACATTACACTTCTCCCCTTCCCCTCAGTTCAGATTTGGGGTAACTGTTTAAATTGTTAACTATTCAGGGCAGCGAGTTAGGAAATCTGCAGAAGACCATCTAGTAGAACACTGGGGAAGCTGAATCCCTGACTTTCTTGTCTTTTTGTATCACAGAGATCCTATCTTTGGGTGCACAAGAAGAGATTATCTCCAGATGTGTGAATACTAAACTGAAAATACAAATATGTTATTTGTTCAATGCTATTTAAGCTGTAATTCCATAGAAAATCTCTTGCTGTAAAAACTAAAGCCAGATGTTCTCCCACCAAATTCAATATCAGCAGGTTTTATTAGTTTTCAAAAATGAGTCAGTTAATAGCAATTTTTCAAGATTCAATTTTTCTCCTATAAATCTTAGTTAAATATTTAATGTCTGTCATAATTCATCTTAGTACCAAAAAGCAAGTAAATAAGTAAAATAAAATAATAAGATGCCAACATTGAAAATTGCTGATCCTACCAGTAGCTGATTACTAATGTAATCTAATGAAAAACATGTTATTTTTATGCATAAGTGTAATATACTCAGTTTCTGATTGGTAGTTCATAAGATACAATGGTATTACCAAAAGAAGTACCATGGACTTTGCCAGATGATCAAAGTTAAAAATTAATGCCCAGGATTTTATTAAGTATATATAATTTAGATGTTGCTATTATCTCTGGATTATTTAGAAGTAGAAACTAAAATAGTTTGCATGTGTGTTTCTGTGTAGACAAAACCTGAGTTCATATCAGTCTCTCCTTTCTAACCACTATACTGTCAAAAAAATTCTTCAACATCATAATTACCATCATTAACTAAAACATAAATTTGTTTGACCAAATACTATGCTTATGATACAAAACAGCTAGTCTTTCTCTTTGATTGAGGTTCTCAAACTTCTATTTCACTTTTCTTTCGGTATAACTCACTTGAATGATGTTTTCTCCTCTCTTTCAGATGCCTCACCTATAAAATATTATTTCATTTGTTTCTTTAATAAATAGTGATGTATAAAGACAATACCTATTAAAATGTCTCTTCCAATTTTACCTAATCCTGTGATTTTGTGTAAAGAAAATATAGAACCAAACTGAAAAAAGAGGAAAGAGGCACGTGTGGGTGATGGTGTTGAGCATTATATGATGTTTTCTCTACATACACAATTGCACTTGTACTGATGTACCCTCCCTTACTGACTACTCTTCCCTTTGATTTCCATGAACTTATACTTATTTGTTCACATATCTCTGCCTATTCTTAGTTTTTGCTGCTATTTTATTCTCTTCCACCCAAATATGAGATACTGGAATTCCTTGATGCTTTCTCTAAGCCTTCTTCCTTCTCATTACACATTTTATTCTTAGAATATTACATGTATTCTCATGAGTTGTATTATTACTTATTATATTAAAATACATTCACACATCTAGCCTCAGATCTTAAACTCACTGGTTTGTTCAACATTTAAACTTTTCTTCTCCCTTCATCAAGCATTCCTTATTACAGTATTTTGTGACCGTGAGACTAGTGTAGGAGCTACCCATTATTCATTTACAAATATTCTCTAGTTTTTCTTTGTAATGATAAACACATTCATGATTATGTAATATTTAAAACAGAGTAAAATAATTAATACGTGGTTATTAACAGCCTTCTGATTTCTCTTCTCAAAGTGAATTTCATTTTTGCTTGCAAACGTTTCTAAACTTGTTATCTGCTGATTTTAAAAATGGATAAAGTGGAGAATTGGGGAAGTGGGTGAAGCAAGCTTGATTTATATTGTTGAGGGCAGACTTACTATTGAAAAGAAAAGAAAATTTGTTGTTATTGAGAGTGAGGGAGACATATTTCAAGGCAGAATGCTTGGTTGAAGATAGTTTGGGGAAAGTTTGGAATGGGATGAAAGAGACATTGGTACCTCTACCATAGATAGAAGCTACTGAGAAAATAAATAGGCTCAGCTTTCCTTAATTCTGAATTTATTTACTTGTTTAATGCCTTTCTTTTCTATTCAACAATAAGTCCCACAAATGGAGAAACAATGCCTGTCCTCCTCAATACTATATTACTACTACTTGTCAATAGTCCTAAATTATTGGATGTACATTTTTTATTGATGGTTGAATTAGTTAGGGTTTTTCAGAGAGAGAGAAATGATGGGAGATAGATAAGTACATAGATAGATAGAAAGATGGATAGAGAGATAGATGACACAGTTATAGATAACAGGGGATTTACTAGGGGAATTGTCTTACACAATTATGGAAGCTGAAAAGTCCCACAACAGGCTATCTGCAAGGTGGGGACCCTGGGATGCTTTGAGTGTGGCTCAGACCAAGTCCGGAAGCCTGAGATCCAGGGCAGTTGATGATGCAACTCTCAGTCCCAGGCCAGAGGCCCGAGAATCCGGAAGCTACTGCTACGAGTCCTGGACTCCAAAGGCCACAGGGCCTGGAGTTCTGATATCCAAAATCAGGACAAGAAAGATTTCACAACTTCAGAAGACAGAGAAACAGGAAGAATTCACCTTTACTCTGTCTTTTGGTTCTATGTGGGTCCAAAGCAGATTGGTTGGTGCCTGCCTTCATTTAGGGTAATCTTTTCCACTCCGTCCGTGGACTGACATGCCAATCTCATTTGGAAACATTCTCACAGGCACACCCAGAAATAGTGCTTTACCAGCTCTCCAGGTATTCCTTAATCCAGTCAAGTTGACACCTAACATTAAATAACACAATGGTTAACAATCTGTATGCATGTTTCTCAGCTACTTAATATGCTATAACCATGAGGTTCAGTATATGAGACACAGATGAATGAGAGAAAGAGTTTTGACTTCTTGAGGTGAAGTTATACACATATAACCTTACTAGGTTTCAAATAAGATTTAGACTGAATGACACTATTTTCAAAACTTTAAGAAAAGTTCATTTGTGCGTGAGTAGTCAGAGAAGGCTTCTCAGAAAGAATAAGGGACGAATCTAGAAAGAACAAAAGTAGAATGAAAGAAAATCTTTTAAAACCCTTTTCTAGGGAGGAAACAAAATTGTATCTATTATTTCAGGAGTTTGCACTTAGAGTTCAACATTTCCACATTTGTTGTACATTGAACCAAAGTCCAAAGAGAGTTATTTTGTCTTAAGTCATGGAGTACAGGAATTAATGAGAGGACTTTTAGTATATAGCAAAGTTGTAATTTTCTTCCAATGAAACAATCTTTCTAGGCTTCATTCATCTTCTGTGGAAAGATTTTTCTGTAAAGGACCAGATACTAAATAAACTATTTAGTAGAACAATTTTCTAGGTTACATACTCTCTCTTGCAACTACTTAGCTCTACAATTGTGATATGAAAGAAGTCACACACAATATGTAAACAATCGGTGTGGCTGTGATTCAGTAGAACTTTAAATACAAAAGCAGATGATGAATCAAATTTGGTTTATGGGCTGTCATTTGCAGATCTCTGGTGTATAACAATAAACATTTTATGTGATAGTTGTATGAAATAAATAATAAATAAAAACTGCTTAGCACAATGCCTGGCACAGAGTATAACAGGTGAATAAATGATAGCTATTATGGTCATTAGGCCAAATGTGTTTTATAAGATACTCATTTACTCATTAATTTAATTGTTCATCAATATTTACTTCGTCGTTATTGCATGCCATGTGCTCTATAAATAGATATAGGCATGAAAGATAATTATAAAAAGGAAAGTCATCCATTTTAAATAAATCAGGAGGATAAAAATAGCACAAAGAAAATTCTGCTCTGGCCATGAAAGAAGAACTGGTACTATAGTTGTCTTTCTACCTTAAGTAACTAGATAAGTAGATACAAAATATAAAATAACCATTTTCAGACACTAGACAACAGGCAGCATAGAACCATAAATTATTTTTTAAGAACTGGAACAAATAAGTTGAGTCATATCATTACCCTTTCTTTCTTCGTCGAGGCCCTTTCAAAACCTTGGTGCAAGAAGGGGAACCTCAAGAAAATAATAGCAGTCTTACTGAGTTGAATATACAAATGTCAGAGGGCTTGGAAGGTGGATTGGCTTGAATTTATAGGACAGAATATTATAAATGAAGGAGGTATGCAGAAAAAAGCTTCAGAAATCTGAAAATTGTTCCCTTGAGCTACTGAAATGAAGGTGTGTGTGTGTGTCTTTGTGTCTGTGTGTGTATGTACATCTCAACTTATGAGTTCACTATATGCCTAATACCAAATGCTTTGGATCATACTCATTTTTCTTTATTTCTTTTATTAATGACCAGAGTTGGAAAAGAAAATTACTATATCTCACCCTAGACTGCAACTATTAGTTTGCTGCAAAAGTAAACGTGGGTTTGTCATTAAAAGTAATGGTGAAAATGGCTATCACTTTTGCACCAATCTAATAGCATCTAGAAGCAGCCGTGCTGCTATATCCTGATAACAAAGAATGTGCCTCTAATTGTAATAAGAGCTTATAGAGCACAAGAAAACTGTTGAGGAGTTCTAAGTGTGCTGATCAGTCCTAAGAACATTAGGCTAACTTTACCATTGTTGAAATTATTATCTTAATAATAGCAAGTTAACATATTCTAATGCTACATCATAATGTTTGTTCAGGTAATTAGTTCAATTCATCCTCATAGACTTAAGAGATCCAAGATGAACACATTTGTTTTTTGACTCCTTTCTGTCCATAACACTGTGCTGCCTGAGCACCTTCAAGGAGAAAGCTTATTCTGCTTCGATTATTTTCCAGGTTATCCTAAAACTTATGACATTTATATGTAACATATACAGTCTAATGTTATCAGTATCCACAGTCTTCCTCACAGAATTTTGATAGCTACTCCTAACATCATATTTTAATTGTAACTTTTTATCCTGCAAAAATATTACTTTTATTATCGTTTTTCTGTATATTTTTCCCACACATTTTTCCTTTGTCCTTTATTTTTACTTAGGTCTTAATCCAAGAAGAAAGTCTGAAGTACATCCTTCATTATTTCCTTTAATAAAGGCCTGTCAGTGGCCAGCTTCCTCTGTTTTTATTTGTTTGTTTGTGTGAAAATGACATATGTTTCATTCTGATTTTTGGACGTTAATCTTAATGTATATACAATTTTAGAATATACCTATTTTTCAGTATATTGAAGATGTAACATTCTACTGTCTTCTTGCTTCCGTAATTAGACAGAATGCAACTACCAGCACAACTGTAACTCCTTTAAGATAAACTGTCCTTTCTTTTAACTTGACAGCTTTAAATATCTTATTATATTTATTGTCCTATTGTTTCAGTAGGATTTGTACAGGTGTACCTGTTTTTATTTATCCTGCTTGGAATTTATAGGACGTTTTAAACAGGATTTTTTTAAATCCTTAGATTCAATCTTCACAAATTCTGAAAAATTCATAGCTACTGTCTTCTCAAATGTCCCATTTCGTTCATGATCTCTCTCTTCTTCTTGAATATTAGATAAATGTTAGGCTTTCTCAGTCTGTCTTCCATATCTGTTAAACCTTATTTCATATTTTATATCTGTTAGTCCCTCTGTGCTGTATTATAAATGTTTTTCTTACAAATTAATTTCTATTTTGCTAATTCTCCTTTCATTTTTGTCTGATCTGCAGTTAAATCTTTCATAAAGTTTTTCATTTTAATTGTATTTTTATTTTCTAAGTTTTATCTTTCAATTTTTTCATCTTCAGTATTTATCTTTTTAAATGTTTAATGCCATATTTTATTTATATATATATACATTTTTTAAAAATCTCTGGTAATTCTAATCTATATACTTCATGACTGTTGTTTCTCCTGGTCCTCACTTATGGTATCTTATTTCCTTGATCATAATAGCTCATTTCCTTTGTAAAATTTTGTGATCATTTAAGGTCTGAGATGAAGATATGTGCCTCTAGAAAGCATTTTCATCTGTTTTTGCAAGCACATGTTGCAGCCATCCGCCTAAAATCACCTTAAACTAAATTCATGGCTTGAGCTTATTAGGATCACTCAGAATTTAGAAATTTATGCCCCAATTTTACCACTCCAAGTCGTGGTTATGAACTCTTAGAAATATAGTTTATATTAGATCTCAGATACAACGTATTGTCTTTTTCAAGGTATTCTCGCCTGTGTATATGTGCTGTGTGGAACTTGAGAATCACTTATTTCTGGTTTACCCCTAAATGGAAGGTAAAGTACTTTGGAGTCTAAGATATTTTTGAAGAAGTATGGTGCAATTAGATGCCCTGCTTTCAATAGGAATTAAGCTTTAGTTTCTGCTTTTTATAAAAATGAAGTCACTTTTACAAAGACTCCTGACTGTGAAGTCAGACTTACTGACTTCAGATCCCAGTTCTGCTACTTACTAACCACGTGTCCTTGGGAAACTTGCTGAACTTTTCTGTGTTTCAGTTACCTCAACTGTAAGACTGGTGAAATAGTAATATGTCTTCTATAATTCTTGTATTAAATGAAATCACATGTGTAAAATATATTTTAAAAACTTGAACATATAATTATTCAATTAATTTTAGATGGATATAGTTTTTCACCCAAAGTGATTTCTATGCAACTCTAGGTGAAGTGTTGCATTTATTAAAATAATTTTAAGAAATATATTTTTTATGTTCTGTAGTCAATAAGATAAAATTGTTACAACCAACACAACATGGTACTGGCATAAAAACAGAAATACAGACCAACAGAACAGAACAGAAAATACATAAATAAACCCACACACTTATAGTCAACTCATTTTTTACATAGAAACCAAGAATATATAATGGGGAAAAGACAGTCTCTTTCATAAATGATCTTGGTTGGATATCCATATGTAGAAGAATGAAATCAGATCTCATCTTTCGCCATTAAAAAAAATCAACTCAAAATGGATTAAAGCTTTAAATGCAAGACATAAAACTTTGAAACTACTAGAAGAAAACACTGGGGAAATGCTACAAGACATTGATCCAGACAGAGATTTCAAAAGCACAGGCAACAAAAACAAAAATAGACACACAGAATTACATCAAGTGAAAAAGCTTCTGCACATCAAAGGAAATAATTCACAAAGTGAAAAAGACAATGTAGAAAATGGAAGTAATATTCTTAAAGATGAATTGTCCATCCAAGTAGAAGTAAACAATCAGAATATATAAACAATTCAAACAAATCAGTAGCAAACTATAAAAATTAAAAATAAAATAAAAAACCCTCAAGTAATTTGATTAAAAACTAGGCAAAAGTCCTGAATAGACATTTCTTAAGAGAAGACATGCAAATGGCCAAGAGGTATATGAAAAAATGTTCAACATCACTAATCATCAGGGAAATGCAATTCAAAACCACATCACATTGAGGTATCATCTCGACTCAGAATGGCTATAATCAAAAAGAAAATTAATAACAAATGCTGGAGACAATGTGGAGAAAGGGGTCACATGTACACTGTTGGTGGGAATGTAAATTTGTAAAGCCACTACAAAAAGCAGTATGGAGGCTTCTCAACAAAATGAAGACTAGAACTATCATGTGATCCAGCAATCCCACTGATGGGTATAGGAACCAAAGAAAAGAAATTACTATACTGGAGAGAGATCTGCTCCCCATCTTTATTTCAGGACTTTTTGCAATAACCAAGATATACAATCAAGCTAAATTTCCATCAATAGATGAGTGAATATAAAAGATTTTGTATATAGAGATATATATGTGTACCATTAGATTATGCAAAATAAAATAGTCACAGAAAGGCAATTACGGTGTGTTCTCACTCATACGTGGGAGCTAAAAAAAGTGGATCACATGGAGATAGAGAATAGAATGGTGGTTAACAGAGACTGGGAAAGGAAGGAGGTGGGGAAATGAAAATAATTTGGTTAATAGGTAGGTAAAATAAATGAGTTCAACTATTTGATGTACAGTAGGGAAATTACAGTTTTCAATACCTTTTTGTGTATTTCAATATAGCTAGAAGAGAAGAATGGTAATGTTCCAAGGCAAAGAAAAGGCAAGTGTTTGGAACACTAGAGTGAAAGGGGGGCAGGAAGGAAGGAAGGAAGGAAGGAAGGAAGGAAGGAAGGAAGGAA
>NC_045451.1:41103807-41131992 GCF_002776525.5 Piliocolobus tephrosceles
GAAAGAAAGAAAGAAAGAAAAGAAAGAAAGAAAGAAAGTGTTTGAAGTGATGGATGTCCTAACTGTCTTCATTTGATTATTACACATTGGATACATATATTAAGCTGTCCTATGTATGCAAAAATGTGTACAATTATTATATACCAATTTTAAAATGTTTAAAAGAAGGGAAAATATTTTAACAAAAATACCTATAAACACTTACAGGAAAACAGTCCATCCATGCAGAAAATACTTTTCTGGATATATTTTTCTAGATTAAAGTATTATAGAAACAAAACAGGTTAATGACCTGTCTTTTCCCCAACCCTATGTAACAAACCACATAAGCAAACAGGCGCAGCATAGATTCACAAACAAACAGACCTTCACTCATATATATGCTTTAAATGATTATGTGGACATCTTGTTGTGGACTGGAGTTTGCTTATTCTTTTCTCTTTGCATCTGTGAAAGAATATATACACACACACACATATGTGTGTGTGTGTTTATATATAAACATATATATACATTGATACATATGTATAAACAAAGAATGATTTTGATGTCTTTCCCCAAACGTGGAGAACATTTGAACCTTAAGCTATCAGAAATTATAGACATCTACCCTTCAATATGGGGATTAAGGAAGATTTTGTTTTATTTTATTGTGATTATAATTATTACTTTTGGTCCCAGCCTTGAAATCGCCAAGGGATAGTTCTAACACAGCTCTGGCCACAATGCCCTGGATGCCCTCCTCTAGCATCTGCCTTTAATCACAGACAATATGGTTTGTGTTTAGAATCGAATGACTGTCATCATCTAGCACTAATGTTCTCTGTCACAGGGACTTAACAACCCATTTGGGGAATGCTCTCAGAGACTTTCAAATTCAATATTCTCTCCAAACTCCTGGCTTTTCATTAACTGTGCCATGTGGGTTTCCAAGGCGTGACGCCCAATGGTATTATTTTTCCAAAGAGGTCATAGGAGAGAAGTGTTTTTTTTTTTTTTTCAAGTGCATATTTTAGCACATCTAAACATGCAAACCCACTGTAGGCCCTCTGTAGAAGTCTGCATTCACAGAGAGCCAACATTCAGGCTCAACCTGATTTTACAATAGAAAGTCCACATGCTTTTGCATTGCATAATATGCAATTACCCAGCACATGATTTAACTGAATTACAAACGGTTGTTGATTTTTTCATGGAACTTACTTAGCTCTTTGGTATATATTTTCTCATTAGTTTTCCCCTGATTTATTCATGATATTTTTATGCATATAAGGGGCAGATTGTTGAAGTTCACATCACAATGCCAAATTAGCAGTAGAAAAATTCACAGTTACAATATGCAAATGATTCTCTAATGTTCTGAAAGTATGCACTAGTCCTTACTACAGTTGTGAAGCTGTCAATTCTACCTTTACAATATTTCTCGCATCTACCCTCTCTTTACCTTTCCCATGACCACCATTTCAGAACCTCATCATCACTTGCCTAAAAACTGTAATATTTTCTAATAATTTTCCCCACATGTAGGTTGATCCCTTTGAAGCTTATACTTGTTAGAGCTGCAAGATTGATCGTCTTCCTGGTTATGTTACTACTATGTCCAAGAGGAAAGAGAGAAAGAAAACAAGATAAAGGAGAAAAGGAGGCTCAATGAGAAGGAAAGTAATAAAGAGAAAGGTGACAAGAGGGCAAGAAACTTTCTATGGCGGGGGGAAAACAGGCAGTGCAAACAGAAAGGGAAAAGGTTAGGGAAAGAAAGAAAAAGTAGGGAGAGGGAGATAACTGTACATGTGACCATGGGAAATTGGCAATGTTCTGTTCTGTTGGTTTCTGTCTCGTATTACCTTTTGTTAATAAGATCCAATTTTATGCAATTGGAATATAGGCAGATGATGGTTTCTGCAGTTACACAGTTCAGTGGCACATTTTTATTTAATCTTCCTAACTAGGTACTTCTCCACCTGTGTATCGCTCTGCTCATCTAAATGAAAGGCTATTGTCCCTGCACCCAAGCACAAGACAATATAATTAGGCCAATTTCAAATATTTATGGGAAAAAGAAAGGCATTCTTCTTCCACCCCCTCTCTGCAGGAGCCATTATTGATTGGATGGTGATGAATTAGTGAGATGTGCTGTAAGGATTGGTAGGGATACAGAGGACATACATTGTTAGTACCCATTATGCCACATTCATTTTAAATCTAAGGTATTCAATGACAGAAGAATGCTGTTTAGCAGCTTTAATTTTCCCACAGTGTAAGAAATTGTCTGGGTTCGGATATGGGAAAAAATAAAGAGATCACTCTACACATTGAAAGTGGATATGATGTTTCTTCTTTTATGATTCTAGAGGCCAAGTCACAAAGAAAAACCATATAGCGGCTTCAAAATTCTGAGTTATATGATAAAGATTTAGTGTCTCACAAAATCAAACTGGAATAGTAGAAACCTTAATAACTACTTCTAAGAAGTTAAGAAAAGAAAGAACTGAAAATGTTATAGGAATACAGTAATATTTATAGCAATAAAACATACAAAACAATAAAATGTTTGAAACAGGGTCAGCAAACAGTTTATTTTCTAAAAGCTATAAGCAGAGAAGTTCAATGATGTGGCTTTACAAATCATTTCATCAAATTGTATTTCAAAGTAACATAAGCTGAAACTAGGGGTTAGAATATAGAGGGGAAAAGAGTATACTTCTTTAATTATAATAAATGTTGCTATTTTTGTCATCTCCTTTCTAATGACACAAATTTCTGAACATGGGATTGAAAATATGTTTATTCTTTTTTCAATATGTGTTTATTATTATCTCATAGAAAAGAGTATAGCAGTTACTCAATTATTATTGTTTGCATTAATAAATGACAACTACATTTGTGAGTTGCATAGTGTCCTCACCATTCTTAGGGACCGATAAAATATGGGATGAAAAGTTTCTGTTATTTATAACAGTGATTAGCTTAAAACATCTGTTGAATTGTATTTTTGTATCTCAAATACCTGTGAAAATTAAATAATAGGAAAGGTATTGCTTTTAAAGGGATTTTTTTTGTTAAGGAAGCACATCTTGGCATTAGTGCTGGAAAAGAGTACTTCTTAAAATGTAAATAATCTGTTGATTGTAACTTACAGTTAAAAGTGAGTCTACAGCAACCAAGATGTTTTTCAATAAGTGAATCGATAAACTTTGGTATATCCATACAATGGAATATTATTTAGCAATAATAAGAAATTAGTTATCAAGCCACAAAAAGATACAGAGGAACTTTAAATGCATATTGCAAAGTGAAAGAAGCCAATATTAAAAGGCTACATACTGTATTATTCCACCTACATGACATTCTGGAAAGTAAAAAACTATAGACAAAGTAAAAAGATCCATGGTTACCAGAGGTTGAGAAGGAGAGGGAAGAATAAACCAGAGGTAAACTATAGACTTCAGCTAATAACAATTAATCAATGTTGGTTCATCAGCTGTAGCAAATGTACCATACTTAGCCAAGACATGTGATAGAGGAAAGTGTGAGGGTGATAGAGAGGTTATATGGGAGCTCCTCATACTTTCTACTCATTTTTTTTCTATAAATCCAAACCTCTTAAAGTAAAAAGGCCTCTTATTTTATTTTAAAGTGAAGTTACAGAATAGATACGGCAGAATAACAGCCAAGGCTCTTCCTTAGTGAGCCTGCTCCATGAATGAGACCCAGGAACAAAAAACAATATAAAAAATCAATAAAATTAAAAGTTAACTTTTCAGAAAGATAAACAAAATAAACAAATCTATAGCTGCAGTACTTAAGAGAGAAAAGAGTCAAGTAAATAAAATCAGAAATGAATAATGAAACATCACAACTGATACCACAGAAATACAAAGGATCATGTGACTGGTATAAACAACTCCACATAACAACAATAATAATAATATGACCTGGAAAATGGAGAAATTTCTAGAAACATATAACCTACCAAGACTTACTCACAAGAACATAGAAAATGTGAACAACAATGATGAGTAAAAAGATTAAATTGGTAGTAAAGTCTCCCATTAAAGAAAGGCACAGGACCAGCAGGGCGCGGTGGCTCACACCTTTAATCCCAGTAGTTTGGGAGGCCGTAGTGGGCGGATCACGAGGTCAGGAAATTGAGACCATCCCAGCTAACACGGTGAAACCCCGTCTCTACTAAAAAAAATACAAAACAATTAGCCGGGCATGGTGGCAGGTGCCTGTAGTTCCAGCTACTTGGGAGGCTGTGGCAGGAGAATGGTGTGAACCTGGGAGGTGGAGTTTACAGTGAGCTGAGATCATGCCACTGCACTCCAGCCTGGGTAACAGAGCGAGACTCCATCTCTAAATAAATAAATAAATAAATAAATAAATAAATAAATAAATAAATAAACAAACAAACAAAGTGAAAAAAAAAAGAAGGCACAGGACCCTGTGGCAGCAAACTGCTGTATTCTTTCAAACATTTAAAGAATAATTCATATAAATATTTCTCAAACTCGTTCTTTCCATTTTTGTATTTTTATTTTTATATTTATTTATTTTTCTGAGTTGGAGTCTCACTCTGTTGCCCAGGCTGGAGTACAGTGGTGGGATCTTGGCTCACTGCAATCTCTAACTCCCGGGTTACCTCAGCCTCCCAAGTAGCTGGGATTACAGGGGTGCACCACCACACCCAGTTAGTTTTTGTATTTTTAGTAGGGATGGGGTTTCGCCATGTTGGCCAGGCTGGTCTCAAACTCCTGACAAAAAGTGATCCTTCCACCTTGGCCTCCCAAAGTGCTGGGATTAAAGGCATGAGCCACCACACCTGGCCTTACACTCTTTCAAAGAATTAAAGAGAAAGGAGTACTTCTAAGCTCATTTATGAGGCCAGCATTAATCTAATACCAGAACTACAAAAGGACAATGAAAGGGAAAAAATTGCAGACCAATAGGCTTGATGAATGTAGATGAAAAAATCTAGAAGAAAATATTAGAAAACCAATTTCAATAGCACAGTAAAAGAATCATTCACCAAGATAAAGTGGGATTAATCCAAGAAATGAAAAGTTAGGCAACAAATTCAAATTAATATATATGATATACCACATTAACAGAATGAAAGCCAATTGATCATTCCAATAGATTATCCCAATAGATGAAGAAGCAGCATTTAACAAAATTTAACATATTTTCATGAAAAAAACTCTTTTAACCAATTAGGTATAGAAGAAATGTACTTCAACACAATAAAGGCTGTGCATGACAAACCCACAGCTAACATCATACACAACAGAGAAAAGTTGAAAGTTATCCACCACAGTTAGGAGCAAGACAAGGATAACCACTCTCACCACTTGAATTCATCACAGCACTGAAAGTCCTGGCCAGAATAATTATGCAAGAGACAGAAATAAAAGGCATTCAAATTGGACAGGAAGAAGTCAAGTGTCTATTTGTAGATAACATGGTCTATACATATAGAAAATCCTAAAGACTCCACCATATACCTTTTTTTTTTTCCGAGGCGGAATCTCATTCTGTCTCCCAGGCTGGAGTGCAGTGGCGCCATCTGGGCTCATGGCAAGCTCCGCCTCCCGGGTTCACACCATTCTCCTGCCTCTGCCTCCCGAGTAGCTGGGGTTACAGACGCCCGCCACCACACCTGGCTAACTTTTTGAATTTTTAGTAGAGAGGGGTTTCACCGTGTTAGCCAAGATGGTCTCAATATCCTGACCTCGTGATCCACCCACCTTGGCCTCCCAAAGTGCTGGGATTACAGGCGTGAACCACCACGCCCAGCCCCATATAACTCTTAGAACTGATAAATTTATTAAAGTTACTGGACCCAGAGTCAACATACAAAAGCCAGGAGGATTTTTAATCACTAATAGCAAACCATCCAAAAAAGAAACCAAGAAAAAAAATCTAATTTATAATAGATACAACTATAAAATACTTAGGGATAAATTTAACCAACAAGACAAAATACCTGAACACTGAAAACTAATGGACACTGAAAACTACTGATGAAAGAAGTAGAAGATACAAATAAATGGAAAGATATCCCATGTTCATGAATTGGAATGACTAACATTGTTAAAATGTCCATACTTCTCAAAGCAATCTACAAATTCATAGCAGTCTCTAAAAATTCCAACAAGATTTTTCACAGAAATAGGAAAAAAAATCCTAAATTTTATGTGGAATCGAAAAGGACCCTAAATAGCAAAAGCAATCTTAAACAAAAAGAATAAAATTAAAGATATCACTCTGCCTTACTTCAAAATGTGCTACACAGTTATATTAATTAAAACAGCATGCTTTGGGCATAAAAAGAAATTCATAGACCAATGGAACAGAATAGAGAGTCCCGAAATAAATCTACACATTTATGGCCAATTAATTTTTGACAAAGACACTAGGAACACACAATGAGGAATGAACATCTCTTTAATAAATGGTGCTGGAACAACTGAATATCTACAGCCAAATGAATAAAATTAGACCTATATCTCTCCCTATATAAAACATTAGTGCAAAATGCACTAAAGGCATAAATGTTATACATGAAACTATATAATTACTATAAAAAAGCATAGGAAAAATGCTCCAGGACAATTGTCTGGACAAAGACTTTTTGGATATGATCTCAAAAGAAGCACAGAAAGCAAAAGCGAAACAGACGAGTGAGATTACATCAAACTAAAAAGCTTCTGCACAACAAATAAAAATATCAAAACAGTGAAGAAGCAACCTATGAAATGGAAGAAAATATTTTCATATCAATTATATGATAATTCCTATTGAAAATATATAAGACACTCAAACACTTCAATAACCAAAAAAAAAAAAAAAAAAAAAAAAAAAAAAAAAAAAAAAAAAAAAAAATTCAGAAACGGGCAAATAACCTGAATAGACTTTTATCAAAAAAAGATGCACAAATGACAAAGAGGTATATAAAAGACGGTCAACATCACTAATTATCATATAAAAATTAAAACCACAATGAGATATTACTGTACAGTTTTTCAAATAGCTATTAAAGACAAAAGATAAATGTCAGTAAGGATGTAAAGAAAAGGCAATTCTTGTGCACAACTGGTAGGACCATAAATTAATGCAATCATTATTGAAAACAGTGTAGAGGTGCCTCAAAAAATTGAAAGTTCACTACCATATTATCATCACTCCCACTTTTGAGTATATATCCAAAGGAAATAAAATCTGTATGTCTAAGAGATATCTGGCCTCCCTTGTTTATTGCAGCAGTATTCACAATAGCCAAGATATGGTATCAACTGAAGTATTTACTGACAAAGGAATAGACAAAGAAAATGTGGCATAAATACACAATGGAATACTGCCTTAAGAAAGAAGGAAATTCTGTCACTTTTGACAATGTGGATGCATCTACAAGATATTGTGTTAAGTGAAATAAACCAACTGCAGAAAAGCAAATACTATGTGATTGCCCGTATATGTGGAATCTAAAGTTGAACACATAGAAGCAGAGAGTAGAATGGTGGTTAATAGAGGTTGGAGAGTGGGGAGAGGTCAGGGGGAGATGTTAGTTAAAGAATACCAAATTTCATTAGACAGGAGGAATGAGTTCAAGAAATTTATCTTTTTTTTTTTTTAAATTGTACTTTAACATCCAGGATACATGTGCAGAACGTTCAGGTTTGTTACATAGGTATACATGTGCCACGATAGTTTGCTGCACTTATTGACCTGTCCTCTAAGTTCCCTCCCTTCACCCCCTACTCCACAAGAGGCCATAGTGTGTGTATTTCCCCTCCCTGTGTCCATGTGTTTTCATTGTTTAACTCTCATTTATGAGTGAGAACATGCTGTTCGTATGTTAGTTTGCTGAGGATGATGGCTTCCAGTTTCATCCATGTCTCTGCAAAGGATATAATCTCATTCCTTTTTATGGCTGTGTAGTATTCCATGGTATATATGTACTACATTTTCAGTATCCAGCCTATCATTGATGGGCATTTGGGTTGGTTCCATGACTTTGCTATTGTAAATAGTGCTGCAATAAACATATGTGTGCATGTGTCTTTATAACAGAATGATTTATATTCCTTTGGGTATATATCCAGTAATAGGATTGCTGGGTCAAATGAACTTCTATTTCATAACATGGTGAATATAGTTAATAGCAATGTATTACTGAAAATTGCTAAGATAGTAGATTTTGAGTGTTCTCACCTTAAAAAATGAGAAGTTTGTGAAGTAATGCATATATTAATTACCTCAATTTATTCTGCAATGTATATATATTTCAAAACATCATGTTGTACATAATAAATATATGCATTTCTACTTGTCAATTAAAAAAATTCAAAAATAAGAATGTTCATATGCTCTGAACCACTACTGCCACAAATTGGCAAATAAATATAAACATATGTGTTTGAAGTTAAAATGTGCAAGGAATACCAGTACCTTTCCCATGATTCCCAGCTTATATCAGCTTTTTCTATTATTTGACCAAATACAGCTCTCAAATACATTGCATGAAAGAACAGCTACGATATTTTAGTATTTTATTTTTTATTTTCTAGGAGAAAACCAAACAGAATTCCTTCAATATGTCTAGGAGAAAGGGTGAGGCATACGTTAAAGCATTTCTCAATATTCCGCCTTTTACTTCTGAAGAAAATAAAACACACAGATTATGTTCCATAACCAAAGAGATTACTGCTTTCTCAGTGATAGATACTAAAAGGGAAAGTAAATGACCTTCAATTTCCTTCTAGTAGGAAATGGCATCTATAATAGTTGCTTTCAAGAGTTGGTCAACAAAACTCCAGGAAATCTTTCGAGTTTTCTTGGGGATAGTAATGGTGACAAAAGAAGAAGACAGCATATACAGGATGCTGAGCCTCTTATACCCACTTTAACAAAACATCTCCCATTTGGTTGTTTTAAATAGAGTTAAGCACATGATTTTGTTCAAAAAGTGCTTTCTTGCATAATAAAATACTAATTAGAAAACTATTGGTCTAGAGTTTACGCTTTGAAAATTCAATCTAATATGAAATGTCGTATGCCACAAAATCAAATCTAGGAACAACCACTTAGAACAAAATTTAAACAAGTGAGATAATGCTAATACAAAAGGGATAAAGGTGAAAAATACTAAATTGATTTTGTAAATGTATACTGAAGAAAAAATATTGCAGAAAAATAAGTCCCCTAACAAATGAGAACACTCATTGAAAAGCAATCATTTAAAATTTTGAGATATTAGGCTCACTTAAATCAATTTAATAATATAAAAGAAAATTAAATTTGGCTCACTGAAAGGAATGCAAAACACCTTTTAAAATGTATTTATTTACCTGTGGAAATTTATACCTGCAAAATTTGATATAACATCACTTTTAGTTAAACAATGAAATTTATTTGTATTTTTTAATGAATCATCTAAACTTCAATTAGATATTTGGGAACATAGAAGAAATCAAGGGATGCACTCCTTAAAAAATAGGTGTTGAAAGTCGCATTATTGTAGTAGGCAATTATTCTAACAGGTAATTAAATTATTCAAAGACAATCAAGGTTAGAGTGTAAGAGTAGTATATATATTCCCTCATCGTCTCTGGGATCCAGTTCACATTCCTTAGTCTAACATCTGGTGCTTTCCATTAACTAACATAACATCCATTCTTCACTCTTACTGGGAAATAAATATTCACTGTGTACATGGTAATACATGATATAATAAATATTCCCTTTAAGCTTTTATTTATATTATTATCTTTCTTTACAAAAGACATCCCATTTTCTTTTGTTAATTAAAATTATATTAATTCTCTAAAGTCTATGTCAGGTCTTGTTCCACGGAGCTCTCTTAGAGAACTGAGACCCAAAAATATTCCCTTTTCTTTCGAATTCTTAAAACATATTATGAATCTTAAAATATAAACATGTTTAAAATATGCATATAAATACATATATGCTTCATGTTATTTATGTCCTCTAGAACTTCATTTATTCTCTTATCTCCAACCCAGTTTTAAGTATTTGCTAAATGTTTAATGAACACATATTTGTTGAGTACTAAATGAATTATAATCCCTTGAGGTTAAGATCATTTTCTACTTTCTGCTATTTCTTTCAAAACTACCATATAACCTGGCAGTAATATAGCATCAAGTAAATGTGTGTTGATTTTCATTAAATAATTAATGGAGTGAAAGAGCTTTTTCAAGTTAAAAAAAATCTCTTGACATTATTTTTCCAAATAGTATTCCATCTTTAACTTCTAATGATTTAACTGCTAGTAAAAGATGTTTGCTCCAGTAAAATATGATTTGTGATACTGATCTTTTTGTATACTGTTTATATTCTAGGACTATATGATCTTTCCTTTTTCATAAAGAGTATTGCACATAGTGAATTGTTGGTAAAGCTCTGAATGTTGAATAATTATTATAAGGAAGACAAACCCACTGTATTATAAGGAAGTGTGCAAACCCACTGTTACACTATACATTTTTTGAGAAGTATCACTTGAAGATGCCAACATAAATTGTTTTCACGATTATTTTATGATCATCACCATGTTTCACTCCATTTATTTAAAACTTTATACTTTTAAAATGACTTTCACAACTGTTATTTTAATGGCGTTATCACAAGAACCTTCATGGAACATATGTTAAGGGGTATTGCTTTTATTTGTTGTGTGGGGAGAATGAGTCTAAAATCACTCAACTCATCACTGTGAAGTAGTACCAAGTTCTCATACCTAGTCCCATGATTTTAAGACTACGGAAAATAAATAAGGTTTAAACTCTGGAAAGCATACACATGTTCTTAAAAATATACCCAATAGTTTATTTTAAATTTTCTTTTAGAATCTTTCTAGAAAATTTCCTCTTGTGCTCAGCCACAGGTTAATAACACTCACTGTCAGTAAAATTAGTCCAAGAATACACATTAGTTAGTATAGAAGCCCAGATGAAACACAATTTTCTGACTTACCACTATGAACCATCACTTACTCTGAAACATGGTGCTTCTTTAATGCCCTACTTGTCTTTAGATTTGAATTTAGTACTTCCTGTACATCTTCATTTTCTCTTTTGGGGTTCTAGCCTTCTTTATGACAGGGACTAATATACATTCCAATGTCCCTCACTGCCTCTAGACCCGTGACTTCAATGGGGCAAAATTTTAATACATGTCTGCTAAAAACAAAAAGTGTGTGTCTGTGTGTGTGTGTGTGTGTGTGTGTATGTGTGTATAGAGGAACAGAGGAATAGTCAATGTCATAATCCAGCAAACTTTCAGGAGATTTGAGATGGGATTCGAGGAATGTGCACAATTTGCATATTTCCAGAATGAGAAAAAGAGATGGAAGAAACAATATGAGCAAAAGTATGGAGACATGATTGAGAAGAACATTCTGGGGACAGACAGAAGAATTTGGCTGAATCATACCATTCGAATTAGGAAGCTAAGTCATTCTCATTTGATGAACCATACTGTGGAAGAGCCCCTTTTCCTTTCTGGCTTATGATATTCAGCTATACCTCCTTCTGTTACATGGATGAATTATTCATTTTAATCATGTCCTCCACCACACCTGAGCATTATTACCACCTACCTGTTGTTGTTGTGCTTTGGAAATCATAAATTCCAGTAAATGACTCTATAATTAAAACTTTCAAGCTTTCTCATGGCCTCAAGTTATTTGTTGTCTTAGACTTTATAGAAACTTTTCTTCCCCTAATACCTGTATTCTCTAGTCTTCAAGCCTTCTTCTAGTATTCACACCTTAGATACCCTGTCTCCACTTTATGAGTAATCAGATGAATTACTTTCAATGGCTCTCTTGCTTCTCCATTGTATTGCAAAACTCAGTTTAATGCCAATCCTGTATCTACATTTTGTTTCCACATACACTTCTGAACACTAATGGAGAAGATATATAAACCACGTAGATTCATGTTTTTCTGAATTTATGATCATCCAGACTTCTCTTTAATACCACTTGAGAAGCTCTCTTTTCCAAATCTTAAAATGTGTATCCTACCCAGTTTCTCACCATAACTTTCTGTCACTGAGTTTTATGCATTTATCTACAGGCAAATCTATATCTTCTTCCTTCCTCCCCTCCTTCTTTCCTTCCTTTCTTTTTCTTTCTTTCTTATCTTCTTTCTCTTTTCCTTTTTTCCTTCCTTCCTTCCTTCCTTCGCTTTTCTTTCTTTCTTCCAGTTTAAGGCTTCCGTAGTCTTAAAAGTCAACTTTCAACCTATGCTCTTGATCCCATCCATTTTCTTTCCTTTTAAAAATTATTCCAAAAATGACTCCCTTCTATATCGCCAATGTCTCCCTATTGACCTGCTTTTAGTCACTAGTTTAAGTCCTTCTACAGGATAGATTAAAACTAGAAAAACAAAATGTCATATTGATCTTTATCTTCCTCCACTTTCAGTTCCTTTTAATTCCTCAAGTTTAGCCCAAGTGTCTGGACAGCATAACCTAGGCTCTTTCTTTCTAACTCATCCCATTCCTACCTCACAGAACAACAAATCCATTGCCATCCAGTTTATGTAAACTCCATGTCACTGAAGGTCTTGAGCAAATGTCAGTAGTGACTTCGTGTAACAAAGTCCAGCAGAAATTTCTCAAATGTTTTCATATTTTATTCTGGCTTTTACAATAACTATAATAATATTGACAATTATGTCTTTATCCTTGAAACTCTTTACATCTTTTGCTTTAGTGATCCACTTCATTTTTGTAACTCAGCTGTTTTCGTTATAGCTACAACCAATACCTGAGCACCATTGTAGATGATGAGGACACTAAGATATAAAAAGAAAGACAAGGTTGTTTCCCACAAAGAACTCCTAGTCAAGTGGAGGAAAAAACACACAATCTAAATAAACAGACAAATTGGTAGATAACTCATAGTTATGGCAAATTCTAGGAAGTGGAAGACAAGCAATTAAAAGACAGATTTACAGGGGTGGACAAACTTAGATCCAGCAGTTATAAAGTTCTCTGTGAGAAATGTACAATGATTAAAAGAACACACTCTATTATGATTATCATGACCCCGCCCTGTGAAGTAAATGGAACTGAGCTTGTTTGTCAGGATATGACGTAGGTCAGGCCACTGAGGATGCACAAAAGAAGAATCCCGTCACTGGATGTGAGGAAGGAGACAAGATTTGGCATAAGATAAGACTGGAAAGATAAAGAGGCCAGATTATGTAGGGCCTTGTGGATGTGGGAAGCTGAGTAGGTTTTACTGTAAAAGCAATGGAAAGTCTTGAAAATTGATAGGCAGAGGAATAAACTGATTGAGTGTCTGTTGTTTGGGGGTTACTCTGGCTGCTGAGGGAAGTACTGATAGGAAGGAGAAAACAGTGACTCTCCCCTGGCATCCCTCTATATTCTCTGATAACATTTCCAGCTGTTTATTGATTTCTTCTACCTGACTCTTACATATGTGTTGCCTTATGCTTTATTTTCAAATCAATGTTGTTTTTCTCTCTTCATGCATTATCCCTTGAAAATCCCACCTAGTATCATGGTTTTAACACATACTGATAGCATAAAGATTTCCTAATCTAAATCTCTTAGACATCCTCTTGGCTTCTGTCATATACATCTGCTTTCTAACCGAACATATTCATTTGAATATCCATAGCAGCTAAACTTCAAATGCCCAGAATAGAATTAGTTTTTTCATCTTTCATAGACTGACTCTTTCTATTTATTTTTATCACAATTTCAGCAAACTGAAATAGGAATTGTCAGTCCAAACCCAAAACATGACATTCATTTGGAGTTTACTCCCCCACTATATCTAACAAATCATGAATTCTCACGTTTCTCATAAATTATCCTTGAGCCCTTCTGTTTTTCTTCAACTCTACTCTAACAGCTCAAATTCAGGCTCTCATTCTCCCTCTTTGGTCTTAACAGCATTGAGTTTCCATTCTTGTCCTTTGTATCTAGACTTGCCTTTCTCAATCATCTTCTCAAGCTTTCTGAGCTTTCGGCACTCAACTTTGAAAGCACAGATTAGGTTCAACAAAGCAACTCAAGATGCTGTAACAGGAGAGGAGGGGTATGCAGAGACAGCAGATTACCAGAGGCTCTCCTGAACATCGCTGATGAGCCACCTTCTGTTTCTCCCTGGTGTTGCTGCGTTTGTGCAGACTTGGTTCTTCTCCCTCTGAGACTCTTGCTAGAGTCACCCAGTATACATCGTGGATCTGTTTCTCACATTTCCAATTCATTCTCTATGGCAGTCTTTATAAGTTTGATTAAATTAACCCTCAGTTTATCTTATTATTTGATGTCTTCTCAGGTCATATGAGTTCAGGCTCACACACTTTAGCTTTTCTCGAATAAGCTTTATCTAATAGTCCTAATCTTGCATTCTGACTCTACTGTCTTCCATTTTTCTCTTCATTGAAACCACATCAGGACCTGGTATTATCGCAAGTCTTGTGCTGTTTTTTTCTTCTCTGAATTGAAATAAGTGCTATCCTTCTATAATTGGAAGATTCACTATCATATCTCAACATCAACTAAAATGCAATGTCCGCTGTGGAATGTTTCCTTTCATCAGACTGAGTAGGCACAGACTGCCATCAAGTTATAAAGAAAGCTGCACAGCAGCATGCACCCTGCTTTGCATTATAGAATTGTAATTATACTTTGGACTCCTTAAGGTCAAGAACCATGTTGTATCTTATTTGTACTTTTATTGCACATAGTGGTGTATTTTATAATTTTAAAAGTGTATAACACACGTTTATAGAATGAATAAATAAAGAGTGGATGAATAAAGATGACTGTAATCATAGGATTATGAATAAATTTAAACAGTACTTGGGTAAGATGAATAGACAAAATAATGAGACTAGTAAAAATGAGATTCATTCTTGAGAAAATGCGTATCAGTGGTAAAAATTGAGACAAAAATAAAAGCAAATAGGCCAGAAAGAACTTAATGGTTTTACCAGGTGAGATAAAACAAAGTGATAGGATAGAAATATCTAGTGGATCATATTTTAAAAAGTTATAACATGTGGTGTGTAGGCAGAAAGTAAAAAGATATCAAAAAATAAGATTAAAAAAAGAATGTGAAGAAAAATGCTGTTAGAGCCATGATGAAATTGCAAAGAAATACACAGGAAGAAATAGAAAAACACACACATACGAACCCACCATAAGCCTGTATTTTAAACTTTGTGAACACTTGAATCTGGGGTAAAAGAGGATACATACTACTGTTAGGAGAGGACACCAGAGTTAGACAAGTTTAAGTTGAGGCACGTTAAAAGGCAATAGAAACCAGTTTCTACTAGGATTTTTCAAAGAGTAATTCGTCCTCTGTCTTTACTGAGAGGCAAACCCATTTCTAGCCTTGGTTGGCAGTCTCATTTCCAAGAAAGACTTCTGCAGAGTGAAAACTGCTTGAGTTTAAAAAATTATTAATTTTTTTTCCAAAAAAATAACAACTCACAGAAAAGCTTGAGTTATGGTACCAAAAAAAAAAAAAAGTTTTCATTTTCCTAAGCCTTTTGAGAGGAAGTTGCCAGCTTGATGGCTAATTTCTGCATAAGATTCTGGTGTATATTGCCTGTATAGCCAAAACACAACATCTAAAATCATGAATTAGTGTTGATACATTTCTGCCATCTACTCCTCAGAGGCATTCAAATTTTTCCAATTGTCCCCGTAATGTCTTGCCTGCCAAAATAATCCCTTCAGAATCACGAACTCTCTAGTTGTCATACCTCTTCAGGCTGTTTCAGTCTGAAAGAGTTCTTCAGTCTTTTCTTTTTGTTTTCTGTTTTAATTTTTATAATGTTATTGTCTGTTAGAAGTATTTTAACTATTTTGTAAATTGGCCCTCAATTTAGGTTTGCATGAAGTTTCTTTATAATGGATTCAGGTTACGCTTCTTTAGCAGGAAAAATCTCATAAGTGTTGCCACCTCCTCACTTCACCCTATCAAATGGTGCGTAACATTTATTTTTCCCATAACTGACAATGTTCATTTTTATCACTTGATTAAGGTGGTGTCAGCCAATCTTCTCCAAGTAATGTACTCTATTACCCTTTGTAAGTAAATATTTTGTGAGACTCTAATTTGTAACAATGTAAAGGTCTTATTTCTCATCAAATATTTGTATTTATTTTTATTTATATCTGTATGTGCTCATAGTTTAGTATTTTATTTAATGGGGTTGTCAGCAGCAGCGTAACCTAAGAACTTGTTAGACATTCAAATTACCAGGCCCTACATCTATGTTTATCTATTCAGAAATTCTCTGGGTGAGACCCAAGTATGTGTGTTTTAACAATTGCTTCAGGTTGTTGTGATGTATGCTAAAATACTCCAGAACCACTGGAGTACTGAATCTGTATGTTGGCTGTATATTAAAAGTCACCTGTAGGGAACCTTTAAAAACTACAGATTATTGCATCTCATTGCCAGAGATTAACCATAAATTGCTCTAAAATGGGGTTCAGGTATCAATACTTCTTGTCTCTTAAAATGATTGTACTGTGTAACCACCAATTAAAACCACCGGTAGATTTTATCTGAAGCAGTGGTTCACCTAGTGAGTGTTGAAAAATACTGATGCCTGGGGCTTACCAATAGAGATTCTGATTTAATTAATGTGGAATGTAGCATAACATTATAATTTAAAAATATTAGAAACACCTGGAGAATTTTTAAACCTATTAATGTTCAGTTCAAGCCATTCTTTCACACTAGTTATATCAGAAACTCTAGTTGTGAGATCTAGCATTTTAAAAACTCCCCAGGTGATTACAACATGCAGAAATGTGAGAGCCAGTGGTATGAGTCCTTTGATATCTCACAATGCACTTTTCCATAACAAGGATACTTGCTTACTGAATGATAAAAATACTATCTTGTACTGAAGTCATAATGTGTGTTACCATGGTACTAAGAACTTGGCATTTAAATGCAATTATCACAATATCTCCCTGTATTTCAGGTATTTTCTCACCAAATAGATGAGGATTGAGATAGGACAAGGAATTACTTTGATCCATATTACAAAACCAGGAAATGGAAAAGCAAACATTCTAACCTAGCCTCTGAGACTTCAGAAAATTTGCCCTTTGCAATTACACTCCATCTCTTCTCACTCCTTATGGGGGATGTTTGTCTTATATGTAGCATAACATTATAATTTTGATATGATATGAGTAAATAAAAGTGATATGAGATCATTTATTTAATTTTAACAAACATGCCTGGATTATAATAGAAAAGATTCCATGTTTCAGATGTGCGGGAATCGAAAGAACAAAATAATGTGGACACAAATTTCAGACCTCCAAGGTGCATCTCTAAAGATGGAGTCCTGGGTTTGGTAGTATATAAAAAATTCTAATGCTTCATGATGACTCAGCAAAGAATAATGGAGTAGGGTAAATAGCTCAGGTTTTGGAGTCATATAGAGGTTTGCTGAATCCTACTGAATGAAACGTACATTGGTTACATTTTGATGAGACATATGAAAGTTGGTGGTTAGGGTATAGGTGAGTTAGGGATGGTGAGATTGTGGAGAAAGTTTGGGAAGCTTTCAAATTATGAAATTTAAGTCTCAATTATGCACAATTCTCCTTCAAGTCAACCCTTAGCTAACATCTTTTTCACAGAATCTGGTTATGGATTTTAAATTCTTTTTGTTTTTACTATCAAGTTAATAAAGTTCCTACCAATTCTTTTTCTGATTATCCAATATTTTATGTTGACTGGTTGCTGAGGATTTTCCTTTAAAACTTTTGAAATAAAGTGGTATTTATTTTCTGGCTGAAATTGTGTTCTTTCCTTCCAATAAGGAAATGAAGGGTTTGAGAAGAAAATGAACTAGTTAGATGTTTGTATCTTCCTAAGGAGGAGATAGTTCAGTGGCAACAGAGTGTATACTGAAGTGAGGGTTGTATACCATTGTTCGTCCATGTCATGTCCTTGTGATAGAATACAAAACATCACCTGGTCCCAGGATAACTTAATAAACAAGGGAAATGGAATGGCAGGGACAATAAACCGACATTTTCTTTTTTGGTTAAGGTTGCTGTATGTCTATCAGCTACCTTGTACACTTCCAGGACAAAATCTACAGCATTTATAATTATGAAAGACCTAGCTTTATGCTTGAAGCTACTCAAAATTTTCATTGCTCTTATTCCATTTATATCCATTACATGGTGTGTTATTTTCTGTTTTCTGAATGGCATTGAAGGTTGCTCTTTGTAAAATATTTGTGAGGGTGGGGATGGGAAGAAGGTTGTGGAAAAAAGAAAATGTCATCAAATAAGAACTGCAAAATAACACCATGAAAAGAATGGCATATTGTGAGAGGCACAGATATGGTAGATGGTCCTTATTCAATGAAGAGTGATTCTCGGCCTAACGACCAGATGGCAGAGCTGAACACAGAAATTCCATATGTGTGATGGCAGCAAGGGACGGCCATTGACATACTTGCTTTTCCAGCCAAATGCCTCAGCAGATGCAGAGTTTTACACTTTAACATTGCAATATGGCACTAAAACCCAGGAGAAGAGTTAGATGCAAGATTCAAAGCTGATTTAAAGTGGCAGAGTTTAAATCCAATCCTATCCTATTAGAGTGAAAGCTATGAACAGAAAGTGAGGGGAGATTGGTGCTCTCTAAGATTACATCTTGAATCTGCTGATTTTTTCATGTGTATAAAGAAAAACCAAACCTGGTCATGTTAGTTATAAGTTCCTTCCTGTCCTCAAGTCTTTATAAAAATAAATAAAATGAAAATCAAGTTTGAGAAATGAGCTATTAAAGGAAAGCAGCATTAATATGTTCTTTCTTGATTATCTAAAAGCTCACAGTATGAGTTATTTTGCACTTTGAATAAACTGTGAGATGTACTTGAAAATTGTATTTCTATTTAACTGCATTTTTCTGTGCTAGGAGCTCTAGGCAGCCATTTTTGTGTAAGGGGGATCGTGGCTGTGCTGCACTGCCTACAAAGCCCTTAGAAGAATTTAGTAAATAAGTTAACAACACCCCTAGACTCTTACTGCTTGTAATATGTGTATTTATTGGAGTATTGGCAAGCAACAGAGTTTTCTGAAATTATTAAGCTATGGACTGGAATGTCATTTGCAGCCTCTTTTCTTGGGTCTCAGTATTCTTCCACAAGGGATGACTGCCAAAGGCTGAGCTACAGCAAACGCATTTCCCCAAACACTTCCTCAGTTGAGCGGAGAAAGACATTCTTTCACACTTTTGCATTAAATTGGCCAGGTTCTTGGTGTTGATAAGTTGTTCAATGTTCACCGAAGGCAATGGTGTGAGTCCACTTTGGTCCTACCTTGGCATGCTCTTGCAATGAGTTCTAATGTTCTGTTGAGAAGAGAAAATGCCCTCTATGACAGCTGCCTTCCCTTTTACTAATATTCCTCTATTTTTCTACACAAATTTAAAGATTCAGATATAAAAACTGCGATAAAAACAGCATATTCACTAAACATGCCTGGTATATTTGGCATTTTCTTCATAGTGTTCCAATAATTGTTACCTCATTGTATGAATTCATTTTTATGCTGCTGATAAAGACACACCTGAGATTGGGAAGAAAGAAGTTTAACTGGATTTATAGTTCCACATGGCTGGGGAGGCCTCAGAATCATGGTGGGAGATGAAAGGTACTTCTTACATGGCAGTGGCAAAAGAAAATGAGGAAGAAGCAAAAGCAGAAACCCCTGATAATCCCATCAGATCTTGTGAGACTTATTCACTATCATGAGAATAGCGTGGGAAAGACCAGCCCCCATGATTAAATTACCTCCCCTGGGTCGCTTCCAAGACACATGGGAATCCTGGGAGATAAATTATAAGTTGAGATTTGGGTGGGATCACAGCCAAACCATATCATTCCAGCCCTGCCACCTCTAAATCCCATATCCTCACATTTCAGAATGAATCATGCCTTCCTAATAGTCCCCCAAAGTCTTAACTCATTTCAGCATTAACCTAAAAGTCCACAGTCCAAAGTCTCATCTGAGACAAGGCAAGTCTCTTCCACCTATGAGCCTGTAAAATCAAAAGCAAGTTAGTTACTTCCTAGCTACAGTGAAGATACAGACCTTGGGTAAATACAACCATTCCAAATGGGAGAAATTGGCCAAAACAAAGGACTACAGGCCCATGCAAGTCTGAAATCCAGTGGGGCAGTCAAATTTTAAAGCTCCAAAATCATCTCCTTTGATTCCAGGTCTCACATACAGGTCATGCTGATGCAAGAGGTTGGTTTCCAGGGTCTTGGGAAGCTCCATCCTTATGGTTTTCCAGGGTACAGCTTCCCTTTCCCTCCCAGCTGCTTTCATGGACTGGCATTGAGTGTGGCTTTTCCAGGCATACAGTGCAATCCTGGGGTCTGGAGAAGAGTGTCCCTCTTCTTACAGCTCCACGAGGCAGTGCCCCAGTAGAGACTCTCTGTGGGGGTTCCCACTCCACATTTTCCTTCTGCACTGCTGCAGTAGAGGTTCTCCATGAGGGCCCCACCCCTGCAGCAAACTTTTGCCTGGGCATCCAGGCATTTCCATACATCCTCTGAAATCTAGGTGGAGGTTCCCATACCTCAATTCTTGATTTCTGTGCACCTGCAGGCTCAACACCACATGGAAACTGCCAAGGTTTGGGGCTTCCACCCTCTGAAGCTACAGCCTGAGCTGTATGTTGGCTTCTTTCAGTCATGGCTGGAGTGGCTGGGACATAGGGCACCAAGTCTGTAGGCTGCTCACAGCATGGGGACCTGGGCTCAGCCCATGAAACCACTTCTTCTTCCTGGATTTCTGGACCTGTGATGGGAGTGGCTGCTGTGAAGTTTGCTGACATGGCTTGGAGACATTTTCCCCATGGTCTTGGGGATTAACGTTAGGCTCCTTGCTACTTATGCAAATTTCTGCAGCCAGCTTGAATTTCTCCCCAGAAAATGGGTTTTTCTTTTCTATTACATAGTCAGGCCGCAAATGTTCCAACCCTTTATAAAACTGAATGCCTTTAGCAGTACCCAAGTCACCTGTTGATGCTTCCGCCAGATACCCTAAATCATCTCTCTCAAGTTCAAAGTTCCACAGATCTCTAGAGCAGGAGCAAAATGTCACCAGTATCTTTGCTAAAACATAGCAAGAGTCACGTTTACTACAGTTTCCCAAAAATTTGTCATCTCCATCTGAGACTACCTCAGCCTGGATTTTATTGTCCATATCACTATCAGCATTTTGGGCAAAGCCATTCAACAAATCTCTAGGAAGTTACAAATATTCCCACATTTTCCTGTCTTCTTCTGAGCCTTCCAAACTGTTCCAGCCTCTGCCTGTTACCCAGTTCCAAAGTCTCTACCACATTTTTGGGTATCTTTTCAGCAATGCCTCACTCTACTGGTACCAATTTACTGTATTAGCCCATTTTCAAACTGGTGACAAAGACATACCCAAGACTGGGTGATTTACAAAAGAAAGAGGTTTAATTGTACTGACAGTTTCATGTGGCTGGGGAAGGTCACAATCATAGCGAAGGCAAGAAGGAATAAGTCTCATCTTACATGGATGGAAGCAGGCAAAGAGAGAATGAGGAAGAAACAAAAGTGGAAACCCCTAATAAACCTATCCGATCTTATCATACTTGTTCAACACCATGAGAACAATATGGGGGAATCCACTGCCATGATTTGATTATCTCCCACCAGGTCCCTCCCACAACACGTGGGAGTTATAGGAGTACAGTTCAAGATGAGATTTGGGTGCAAACACACAGCCAAACCATATCAGGTGGTGAAGTAGAATTTGAAAGTACAGATCATTTCTGTCTCTCTGAAATAGACTTGATACCTGCTCCGTAGAAATGCTCCCATCATGTTCATCACATTTTGCCCCATTCTAACCCCTACCTCCTGCAAAAGCAGTCTCTGATCACACTAATTACCTACATTGTCTCTCCCTTTTATAAACTCCCAAAGTAAATGGTTTAAGATAATAAGCAATAGCAGTGAGTGTGATCCTAGTAAAAATAGTAATAATTAATAATTATGAGCATCTACTACATTTCAGATACTGCATTAATTACGCATTATCTCATCTAATCTTCCCAACCATTCTATGGAGTAGTCATTATTATTTTCTTTACTTTTTAAAACAAAAAAAAAGCTTAAAGAATATATTTTAAGGAGATTTTGTAACCTCTCCAAGATCACAGATCTACAAAATGGTAACACTAGGAATTTAAGGCTGTTGCATTTAATTCTAGAACACAAACTTTCTTGCTATGTAATTGTATAAAAATATTACCATTGTATTCTTAATTTGTGTTGAAATCTCTTTAAGTTAATATTCGCAATCTGTCTTAGTCTACTTCATCTAACATTTGAAGCTTTTCAAGTCACAAGAACACAATCAAACTCTTCTATTTATTAACGCCAGAACATGGCCTTACTGCATATTTCAATGTGCATTTGTTTTTAGATGCTATTTTCCCTACTTGAGATTTTCTTACACACCTCACCCATTTAACTCACGTTTACCTGCTCCTCAAGATTTAACTGTTTTCATCTCCACATCAAAACTTCCTCTGAATTCTTAAGCCCAGAATGAACAGTTTATCAGAAGTAGCTTTAAATCTGTCCACCTGTGTTGATCTCCACAGCAACAGCCCAAGTCCATGTTGCCAACATTTCTTAAGTAGACCACTATAAAACTCCTGAATTGGATACACTGTTCACACAGTCTCCTCTCATTCCGGTATATCTATTTTTTTTTTTTCCTGAAGTGATCTTTTCAAACTGTGTCACCCACCCTGCATCCATATTCTAATGGCCTTTCGGATAAAGATCTATGTCGTTAACAGAGGCTATATCCCTTGGTTCCTGATGAACTTACTGAGTTCAGTTGCCCTAGGCTTAACCCCTCACGTTTTGTGCTCTGACACACTGGCCTTCCTTCTTTGACTCTTCCCTGTCCTTCTCTCTCTTGTTTACCCCAAGACACTCAGCAGACCGGGTTCTCCCTGTGGCTACTCCACTGCTGCCAGGTTTACCCTTGTGCATCCTTCAAATTCAGAACTCACTGAATATAAAAATAAAGTGAACAACCTCCAAGTCATATACTAACTTTTGGCCAAATACTAAAGCCTGTGGTAGCACTGAATTTTTTTTCTAATGTGGGTTAATCATTACTTTGAGTAAACTTCTCAATATTTAAGACAGAGAACTGAGTATTGGCAGCTGTCTTCCTCCCTGGATGGATTTAGAGACCAGTGCTCTTAACACTTAAAATACATTGCCCAATTCCCTACTGTCCATGCCTACACACCTAGGGCGTGTTGCCTACCACCATAAGACCATCGAATATGCTCTCTTACCTTGGGACCTTGACACTCCTCCTATTTGGTAGATCCATTTCATCGATCACAGGCAGAGTTATGTGACTGCTTTGACCAGTTAAGTATGGTGGAAGTGAAAGTGATGTTCTGTGACATTAAATCAATCAAACATCTCTATTTATTAGCTTCAAAACACGGCCTTAGCACACAAGTAAATGACACACACTTTCGTCTTGCTCTTTTAGGATGTTCACACTTGGAATCCAGTTGTCATTGCTATGAACAGGCCAATAAAAATGTTATATGGAGAGGTCACAATAGGAGTTCCAGCTTTCTGTCCAGCTTAGGTCCCTGCTAATAGTCAGCATCAGCTGCCACATTTATAAGTAAGACTACTACCAAGTGATTCCAGTCTCAAGCCATTGAGTAACCTACCAACATAATGGGGCAGAGATAAGCAAATGAGCTCCGCCTGAATTTATGAGCATAATTAGATGGTGGCTTTACATCAATTATTTTTGGACAGGTTTTTTATGTAACAATAGTAATTGGAGCAACACCTTAATTTTAATGGTGATCCTTGAATACACTGCCCTCTTTCAAACAGATAAAATCCACAGGACTTCTAAGGAGCACATTATTGACTCAAAGAAATGTCCGCTTCCAGTAATGTACTCTCCTTTAAAATACACACACACACACACACATATATACACACACACATATATATACACACATGCATATATATACACACACACATATGTATAAAACATTCCTTTTTCTCATCTGTAGAGTATTTGCTATGTAGCTGCTATTAGTAGAGACCTAAAGCCAAGGTCCATTTTGAAAGCCCTGGCAGGCTCATGTTGGGGTCCAGGAAAGGGCAGCATGGATTTGGTATCTGAAGGAAGCTTAGATTTAGAGAGGAAAGCTAATTCTTTTGGGGCATTTTCTTTCCTTGTCTTCCATTTACCATAAAATGATTTCTTTAAATTCAGCTTTTTGTTAGTTAAGTAACTACAGTCAGCCTGCTTAGAAATTTCAGAGAGAATTAGCCAATATTCAGGCGAGGATTAGAATGTTTATTTGTCTGGAATAGTGTTTCTTACATAAACTCCTCTGAAACCTGCAACCGAGATAGGCAGACAGACTTCACCCGATTAAGGATCCAGAGAATCTGTTTTCTGACTTTCTTCTTAAAGACATGTTTAATATTGTCCTGCTCCTTTTCTTTGCTTTTGCACACAGCTACCACCCTGGTTTAAGTCTTACTTATGCTTTCTCTCCAGGATACCAGAAACAAACAAACAAAAAACCAAACGGGTTCCAGGCTCTACCCACCTCATTCCATTCTGCCATATGATGTAATTCAAAGCCATTAATAAAATAATTAAAAGATTAGGAGTAAGAATACCTGAGACAAAGTCCTGATTTTGCCCCTTACAAGGTAGATAACTTAGATTAATTCCTTAACTACACTGAGCCTAAGCTTTATTATTTGTAATAAAAGGTTAAAAAATAGTACCAACCTATAGAGTTGTTGAGAGGATTATATAAACCAATGCATGTAAATCACTTAGAAAATACCTGACATGCAGTAAGAAGGGACTAGTTATATAGTAAAACTAAGATGTGTGGAGGTCAAGCAAGGAGAATATAAGTGGGGCATTTGTAAAAGAGTAAGAATTAGGTCAATATACATAAAGCACCTGCTCTAATCCAGGAACTATGCTAGAAATATATTTTAAAAAATGTATATTGCCCTATTCATTAAGGCTGGAAAGTTTCAATCCTAAGAGACAGAGTCAATGGTGGACATGCAGGAAAAGTTGCAGGGAAAGATGACTTTAGGTTTGAACATTTTGAGTTGAGGTCTGATTGATTCATCTACATAGAATTGTGAAGAATTGAACATTTCCTATTACTGATTGCTGGAATTTCGTGGCTTCTTGTCCCTGGAAAATTAACAATTTATTTAGCTATCAAATATACATTTCATTTATTAAAAAGTTATATTGTTCTGTGCTAGATTCTTGTTTTGCTTTACAAACTAGATCGAGAATGCCTTGAGGACTATGCTTTCTTTGTTGCATCTGCTATATAAGCTTTTTCAAAACAATTATTTTGTAAATATTTGTGTCAAGAAAAGTTTTCCAAAGTTTAGAATTAAAGCAAAAAGAAAATAATCTATTGTTTCAACATCATACTGGGGCATCATTTAAAAGGCTCACACAGGACTATTTAATTCTCTTGGAGAATGCAGCTGTATTTAGCTTTGCTTTAATTAAAGCCCAAACATTTTGAAGTAATATATTTACTTATAACTTCCATATAAATAGAAAAGGCAATTTCAAAGATTATTACCTTTGAGGATATTAACCAATTTTGTACTTAATCTAGCAATTTTACTCCTAACACTCATTTTGTAAAATGCCTATAATGCTCAGTCTATCAAACGCTTTTGGAGCCAGCTATATGAGATTATCGGTTTCCTCATTAATAAGGTAGGAAATCTTTGGCATTTATTCATCCTATATTTTCATTGAAGTGACTTTTTAATTTTTGATAACTATATTCTGACTTTTGTCAGCCATGTGTGAACCAAGAGTTAGAAATTTATTATGGGTCATTGAATACAGGCAAATACTTATGACTATAATTGTCCCTATTAGAACATTTTTAGATGTATCCCATGATATTTGAATTATAGAATTTTCATTATCATTCATATGCAAATATATTCTATTTTTCATTTTGGTTTATTCAATAAACCTGTGAGCTTAAGAGCACATTTTAAGGTTTCTGAACATATGATAATTTTCTAGTTACTTTTTACTATTAACATTTAACTAAACTGCATTGTGGTCAGAGAGTCAACTCTGCATGATGTCAATTATTTTAATTTTGTTGAGACTGGCTTTATGGCCCAGGATATGTTTTAATTTTAGAATTATTTCACATATACATAAAATGTAAAGTCTATAGTTTCAGATTATAAATTTAAATTGCATCTATATTTTAAACTTGAAAGTAATTATTATTATTGTTTTCTGCAGTAAATATTTAGTACAAGTTACTGGTTTCCTTGCTCTTGCATTTCCAACACTCTGCTTGGGATGATTTTTCTTTTGTCTAAAGAATACTGTTTAGTATTTCTTCTAGTGCAGTTCTGATGATCATGTTTTATTTTTGCTTTTTAGTTTTTTTCCTCTTAATTTTCTTTATTCTGGAAAAATAAGTTTTGCTGGATTAAGAACTCTCAGTTGGAAACTGTTTCAGTCTTTTAATGGCATTTCATTATGTTTTTCCTTCTGTGTTTCCTGTGTTGAGTTCAATTGACAGTTTAATTGACACTGTTTGGAAGGTGTTTTTCTTGTTTCCTAATGGTTCTAATATTTTTATTTGTTTTTAGTTTTTGACAATCAAAATTCAATGAGCTTGGGTATGAATTTATATCTTTGTTAGGATTTTTAGAGCTTTTCTTGTATGTGGCTTATTGACTTCCATTAGTTTTAGAAATTATAGCTACTCTATCCTTAATTATTACTTTTGCTCCTTTATTGCCCTCCTTTTCTTGTAGACTTCTAAGCACAAATAAGACATTCTTGCTGTATCCTCTATTTATTTTGTACTACAATTTTGATGTCTTTTCTCACTATTCTTTATTTTAGGTATTATCTTGTAGTTCACTAATTATTCCCTTCAACTACTTTTAATGTGTTGTTAAACTCATTCACTAGGTTTCTGTTTTAAGTTCTTGCATTTGTAAGTTCCAGGATTTCAATTTTTTGGTTGCATTTTCATTTCTCTGAAAAAAAATTCTCTACCTTCTTCATGATAGAAACAGACATTTTAAAGGACATGACTAACTATTCTAATATGTGGAGACTTGGAAGATATTTTATGTAGTGTTTATTTTAGGATTTTTTTATGAATATAAAAAGTTTTCATTCTATTTTTAAACATCCAAATGAGTGTTGTTATTCTTTATTATATGTTGAAGATGGCAAGAGGAAAACCATTTGCAGATATATTTGAGACTTAGAATGATATGTTTTGTTCCAAAGATGATTTACCTTTGTTTCTGGTAGGCACTTGGAGGCGCTAGAAATTTAGAGTTTTTTCCCATTTGGGGAGGTGATGTGTGTGAAGCTGGGTTTCAGGCTTCGCCAACCTTTCTATTTTCTGGGTTCACCCTTATTGCTCTGATGCTGCTATTCTGGGGGGTCCTAATTCAAAAGAAGGTTTATCACAATCCTTGAAGTGCTTGGATTTCAATATTTATATCCCTAGCATTTCTGGGATATTAAAAGTGCTCACCTACTTCCCAGGTTCCACCTTCTGGATTCGACACACTCTCCCATTGGAAAACCAGCCACAAATGCTAAAATAAAATTCCTAAGCCCCCTCCATTCTCCCCTGGTACCAGGTTAGGAATTTCTCATGATTTTGTTAGCTCTCAGCTGCTACACACAGACAGACACACACACACACACACACACACACACACACACACACACAGTATTTCTAGTTTCTAATTGTAGGTAGTTGGAACATTGGCCTGAACTATGTAGTCTACTCTCACCAGAAAATAAAATCTCCCCTCCTTTCTTTCCCACATATCTCTTATCTGATCAACTGAACTTTTTAAAAATCAGAAACTGAATACTAATGTCTTTAAAGATCTGAAGTAGAACCAAAACAGCATGGTACTGGTACCAAAACAGAGATATAGACCAATGAAACAGAACGGAGCCTTCAGAAATAATGCCACACATCTACAACCATCTGAT